>NW_021319004.1:353111-366749 GCF_001605985.2 Dendrobium catenatum | reverse complement strand
GTGATCGTATCAATCAACCTTTAATGCTTTCCAAAGATACCAGATCAATTTAGGCATAATTGATTTAGATCGTCCTGGACGACAATAATATCATCCTGGCCGATTTCCTAAAACAAAGAATTCCAAAACTGATTACGGCGGTTGATTCTTTCTGAATTGAGACGATCGTCCTGGCCGATACAAAATCGTCCAGGATGATGTGTTTTGCAAAAAGACGGATGCTTTAATGAGGATGCCCTAATTAGGGTTTCTACTTTTGTCAGATCATCCCGGACGATGTTACTAAAAATAGAAATCTTTTTGGGCACAACAGAAAATCATCCAAGTTATAAATCATCAGACGCCACACCAAATACAACAGACTCAAGAAAGGAAAAAAGATTAGAAACTGACACAGACCTAGTCTACCCAATCTTGAGCTAGTTCCAAATTGCAGTTTGATCGTGTGGACCTGAAACATTAGCACATAAGGCAATCGTAGAGAAATAAGGAATATTTGTTATCATCAAAATCATAAACCATAGATCTGCAACATGGTTAAATTCAACCCCTTTGGATCAAATCACTTGTTTCAATCAAGGTTAATCCAATCAAATCCTTCAAAACTTTAATTCCACTCCATCTCATGCCTTGGATACATCCCATCCATGGGTGAGTAAAAACCAAATGACATTGACCAAGTTAATCCTTAAGTATTTGGTCAAAGCCATCAAATGGTTAAATACTCATTTAAATCCCAAATACATTGCTTCAAAGCTTTGAAGTCTAGCAAATCAGCTCAATATCTCCCTTCTATGCCACATTGGCAATCAAGTTGACTGTTGACCAGTCAAACTTGTCAACAAACCATCAAAACACATTCAAATGGCCAACTCTCCTAGCCTAGGAAAATCCCTTTCAAAGCCAGCTGGTTAGGGTTTCTAAATGAGAGATAAAGCTATCTAATAAACCTCCAAACTAGCCCCATGGCTTGGCTTAGCCAAATGAGGGAAAAGGTTGTGGTCCCCCTCTCTTGGCTCAAGGCAAGTCTCTCTCAATCACAGCTCTTTTTCCTGGTTTTAAGCTACCTTGGGGACATATGTCACACATCTAAGCCCTCCCTAATTGAATCCCAACCATCCAATTCAAAAGTAAGGGCTTAAGGTGCGAGAACTTGCCCCAAGGTAGCTTAAAACCATCGATATAACTCTCGATCCAGGTAGATCCAACTCTTGGTGTCTTCATCAAAGTGTGGAGGATCACTGTAACTTTCTAATAAGCCCAAGATTATGAAATTCCTCTGGATAGAATGTTAGATATCTTCACTTTTAGTAAAATTAAATTTGAAATTGTATGAATTTGGTAATGCATAGAGCCTCCAAACTCTAGGTATTGTAAGATCATGTTGCCCTCTAGCTACAATTTAAATTTCGTGCGATTTCGTCTAGTATTTTGAAAGATATGGGCATTTGAAAATTTTTAACTCTGGTTCAACCAGAGCCGTCCGATTGAAGCGCGATCGTATGGCCCTGAATCTGCCATGTCGCTGCACAGACTCCTACTGGATTCGAACCCACGCCCTTTAGTTTGCCCCAGGACGCGTGGTCGAATCTGGACCGTCCATTGCTTCACGGTCGATCGGATGGTCAAAGATCGATCCGACGTATTTAAGTGACCGCTGGGGTCCCGCCACATGTCCTACCACGTGTCAGCCGACGGCTGCGGTGGCGCAATCATTACCACCACCGTTTAATCATTAATTAGAATATAAAAAAATAAAAAAGCCTAAATTTTTCAAAATTCATAGTAAATCCAATTTTTCACCAAATTTGACGTTTTTAGGCTCATTGGAAAGGGCATTTTATCTAGTATTTAATAAAATTAATTTTGAGTTGATTTATACACTGGATTGTGAGATATTTGAGCATGTTTAAAATAAGTTTTTTATACTTTTCTCACAATCCAGTATTCAACTGGAGCCCAAACTTTGGTGAAAGATTATTGGGTATCTCAAGCATGTCCGGTAATATTTTTAGGGTCAGATACGCATTAGATTTCTGTGATGTGAATTTTTAAGCAAGGGGCCCATTTTGGACCCTAAACTTTGAAAATTCATAACTCCTTAGGGTTTTAGTATTTTGCTGTGATATTTCTATGGTATGATTGCATGCATGTCAGGGTTAGGCATACCAAATTGCAAGCCTATTTAAACATTAGAGATACCTAGGAAAAATAATTAAGGAAATATCTAGAAAACTTAGAAAATTCATATGGGATTGTACACACACCCAATAGGAGTGAAACTTGAATATAGTAAAATTAGTGACATGAGGTACCTCAGGATTAAATTTTACTAAATTCGGAGCTCATTAGATTAGAAAATTAAACAAGTCAAAATTAATCACTTAATTAATACTTAAACATTCTAAAAATTACAATACATCAAATTTAAATCCAAAAATTATACATAAGACCTCTAACTTACCAGAATCAACCCCTTAATTAATAAAAACTAAAATAAATTTAATTTGACAGCAAATCTGGTCTTAATTAAATTTTAAGTAAAATTTAATATTTAATTAATTAATAATAATAATAATTTCCAAAATTTTCCCAAGCACTTGGGAATCTCTCCTTAGGTTATTCCTGACCTTTGGAGCTATTTTCAAGGAGTTGGGAACTTATTTGGAGTAAAACCAAGGCCTTTAATTAAATAATTTTAAAAAATTCAATAAGTACTTGAAACTTCAAAAATTCATAACTAATTCAAGAAAAAACAAAATCTATCAAACTTAATTGGATTCAACTCATAATAATGTCTAATATTTATTAAAAATATTTAAATTCCAAAAAGTTATTAAATTCAAAAAGTCAACATTTTGGTTAACCTTAGGTTAAAAACAAGCCCAAACTTCTAAAAATCATACCTATTCACAAAAAACTCTAAATTGAGTATGGCAACTGTCTAAGAACTCATAATGAGGTCTAGTATTTATTAAAAACCTGAAACCTTTAAATTTTCCTCTAATTCTAAAAATCAAATTTTGGCCCCTTAGTTAACACATCTGGATAATCTCTTTAAACCCATTAACCCTTTCAAACTCTAGAATTTTCTAAGTAGGTTAATAAAATTCTTAACTAATCTTTTAAAATCAGTAATTAATTCTTTTTAACATTAATCCACTTCACTTAGTTTCAACCAACTTAAATTAACTTAATCAACCCCATTACTACTGGGTAACCCAGGCCTACGAGGTTGTTAGCTTAGCCCCAAGGAAGGTGAAATAAACTTCATGGCCTCGGTGTGAAACAAAAGTAGTAATCAATTAACCTATAAAATATATTTAAATAAAATTCTTAATATATTAATATTTAAATTCTAACATAAATTTCCCTTATGCCTCAATAAACTCAAATTTTGAGATAACTCTAACTAATCACCTAACCAAGGATCTACCCTAGCCACATAACCTTTTACATACACTTTAGATGGTTTGCTAGGACAACCAACTCTAGATCTAGGTTAGGCCGGTGTTTACTTTACTGATGTGTGCGGGGTTTTTCATGATTTTACTACATGTTTTGGATGAAATTGCCTTGCTATGTCTGCTTCCTTTTTACTGCACTCTGTGGATGATTGATGTATTTGGAGACTAGATTATCCTTAGGATAAGAGTGATTTGGACGTTCACATAATTTTCTGTAGGTGGCCACGCTCATGCAGGGTGATAAAAAGGGGGCTAAATAAAAATTATTTTAATTATAATAATGCTTGCACAGGTGCTTCAGCTGCTAAAGCCCCCAAATAAAAAAAATAGCGTGGCCAGTGTGTTTACTTAGTTTTCTACACATATATAACTGCTTGGGAATATTTTAATTTATTAATTGCTTAGGATAACCCTGTAGGAGAGTCTAGAATTTTATTTCATATTAAATGTAATTTGTGCAAATATAAAGTGTTGTGAAAGTGGAGTTTTGAATTGGGATACATAAGTCCAAAGATTGGACTCTAAAGAGAAAAGGATACCCCTTAGGGGAGTAGCCCTTTTCTATTTGAAAATCCAAATTTAGATCACTTCTTCCCTACCCAAAGAGGATAGAGTGGCCTTCCCCTCAGAGGAAGTGCCCTCTTATCCATTTGGGTAGCCTACCACAAAGAATCCAAGGAGCCGGAAGAAAAGGAGCCTGGAGGAGAACAATATTAAAGATTTGAAGACAGAAAGTATCCCATTCAAAACCACTTGCATCACTACTAGGTTTATAAGGGTTGTTATTAGTGGTGCCCGACCACTTTATTTTCCAACAAATTCTGGTTTGTAATAAGCAAGGCAAATTTTCCTATAGACATTTATTAATTAATTCATTTATATTTGATGTGTTGAAATGAATTCCTTTAGGATTGCCTGCTTTTCTTAGTTTTTTGGCATTTGTGTGCCTCTTTTATTTTTGCCTGGACTCGTGAGACCCATAAGGGTGTGAAAATTTTTATACTCATAATCTTAAAGTTTAAAATTTAGTGAGTCTAAATAATATAGAAAGATAAAAAATTTAGGGAATTAGCTGGGGATCGACCTTAGGGTCGCATGCATATTTCTACACTACTCTCTCATTGCTTTAGATACTTCCCCACCTGCGGGTAGAGTCCGGATAGTCTGATCTATGAGGACAAGGTGCCAGACCTGGGGAAGTCCAGTCTTCTAAAAAAAATTATTTTCTAAGCCTATTTTTAACTTTCAAGCATATTTTATTTGAAGTTATTGACTAGCATACATTGCATTAGAAATAAATTAAAAGAGTTAAAATTTTAATTGCATTAGTCCTTAGCATTTTGCACCCAACATAAGTCAAAGGGGCCAATTAGGAAAATATTTAGATGTCGGCCCCAACTCTCTAAAACCATTAAAAAAAATATCTCTACCACTCTTTCATAAAAGACCAGACCTATCTATTTTAAATCGATTAGGTGCTTAGCTGGCTTCCCAATGTAGGCCGGGGTAAGTCAAGACCTTGCACTATATTAGTTAGGTCCGGACGACTGTGGTCCAGCATCCAAATTAGATTTAGGATCTATGGTAGATCTTTGATTATAAGACCCCAAACTTCAGGAATTTAATCCCAAATTTCTAATAAAATGCTCAACTCTAATTAAATATCTTTACAATCCAAAACATAAAGCCCAACACTTAGATTAAGTTGGGACACTTCCGGATGGTTCTGGAATCCCAAAGTGTCCCCTACTTTCTTCCCTTGATTCTATTAATAACTGCTCAACCTTGCTCCAATCCCTTTTGAGATTCTAAAATTCACCTCGTCTTTTTAATATCACTCCAAGAAAATCAAACAAAATTTTGTCACTATTTTAATCGAGAGTTTTCGTAGGAGATTTTTTCTCCCTACGATGTAATTTACTATGAGGGCTTACCCTCATAGGAGATTTAGAACCACACACACCTGATTTTAAAAATTGATTTTTCAAAATTTATACTGGATTCCTTTGGGAAAGATCAAAAATTTGATCGTTATTATCACATTCAAAGAATTATCATTGAATGGTGTTATCTCCCTTTGGGGAGATACATCTTTCTTTTATAAGGATTTGGATGTGAACTTAATGATCACACTTCTTGAATATTGTAGCTAGGTTGACCTCATTTTGACCCTTCGGGGCCATATGAAGTTCTCTTTAGCATCTAGTCATAATATTCAAGATGAATTTCATAATTCTAAATCTGAATACCGTTATGAAATTTTATTTTTGCCTTTTGATGTGATATACTCTTTCTATTGGGATGATTCAATTTTAAAATTAGAATTTAGCTTTAACTCCCATAGAAAACCAAGCTTTAAAAAATCTGCTTTCAAAATTCCACCAACAAGTACCAAGTGCCAAAAAAGTGCCATTGCAACAATATAGTCTAAAGTTTTTTTTTTTAAAAAAATAAACTAGTGTTATAGTGCTTGTGTGGTAGCGCCACAGTGCTAAGCCACTAGAAACACTTTATATAAAAAATTTCACTATTCAATTCAATTCGTTTGTCATATGCATCCATAAGGAGAGAGAAAGAAGATAGATTTTAGAGAGGAAAAGAAAATTTTGAGTCACTTCAGGTCATTTTAGCCATCATCCCAGTTGGGAAAGTTGCTCGGATCAAGGTAGGTCACATTATGCCATCTTAGTTTTCCAAAATATGAAGTATTTTTTATTTTCTTATTTCTCATTTAAATTTCTATTTTCATTATTGAAAAATGAGGATAAGTTTGCACTAAAAAAATTTTACTTTATATTTTTTTTTTGAATGATATAAAGATTGAGATTATTAATGTTTTGAATATTTTCTAAGAAAATTATATTGGGTATTTAGAAATTATGTAGTTTTTATTGAATAGAAATTAATCTAAACACTAAAAAAATATTATTGTAGTGCAATTGAAGTCTGATAAATGTAAATAATGTTATATTTTATGTATTAATTTATTTGTGAAAATATGTTGTTTTAGTGTATTTGTGCAGAAAATATAAGAAATGGGAAATTTTTGAAGTACTGGTACAACACCGTAGTGTCAGACACAATACTGCGACATTGCCTTCATTTACACCGCCAGAGTGACAAAATATGGACATGGCAATGCTCAATCTCTATCTGGGCAGTGCCATAGTGTCAGAGGAGTTAGCGTTGCAAATCCCAATATTTGTCAGGATAACACCGTAATGTTGGAGAAGTTAGCACTGCAAAGCCCAGTCTCTATCTAAACAGCATTGTGGTGCCAAAAGTCAGCACTGCCAAGCCAGGGAACTGCCTCATGGAAGCTAAAGTGCTAAATCATCAATAGCACCACAATGCAAATGTTGTCACCATTCAGGACACATTCTTCCAGTGAAGCGACATATCGATTCAATAAATAGCTGGTCCATGTCAACAAGCACAGTAGGTGGGGAAACCTTTTAGCACTGCTACGATAATTCATTTTATATGTGCTGTGGTGTAAGTGTCTCGAGTACCATGACACCAGAATCTATTTTATGTTTTTTTTAATAGAAATGACATTTGTAATATTTATAAGAGAGCTCATTCACTTAGTAAAAGTCAGACTTCATAGTGTCTCTCTGAAATTTCCTTAGGTGTGACAACTAAAAAAAATCAGGGAATACTAGATTCACTTCAATAGAGTGTTTGGTCAATGTTTATGGAAGAAATTCTATAAGTTCAAGGAGGAGTGTAGACGAGATTATTGAACCATCGGGTAATATCTTTTCTTATGTAGTTTCTTTCTTTTATGCAATCAATGGAAATGAACTTGTTTTATTTGTTCTTTATGTATAGCTAAATTATCTAATTTTGGATTGATGATGTAAATTAAATATGGAGTACTAATGATTTATCTTTATCTTTAAAGTGATGATATGATATTTTTAATATATCAGGTCTTCATTTAATGAACTTAGTGGCGATATGTGTAGTTAATATCAAGTATATATAGAGTTTAGGACTAGGAAAGCAGACACAATTAGGTTGGTTGGATTGATATGACGCAAGCATAGGCATAATGATTGTTATTTATTAAATTTTTAGAGATGAATTGTTATGAGGGGTAATTAACAGAACTTGCTTTACTTACTCTTCTAAGATTTTCATTGGTTGACAGACTATGGGAGTTTAGAGTGGTATTGAGAGTGGAATGAGTTAGGCACTTCATTTGTCTCTTCACACTTGACTTAATGGTTGATGATGCAAATTCTTTGAATAACATCACATTAAAAATGGAATCATTTGAAAATATTATAATTTACATTTCATCAATCCAAAACATTTTATTCATGTAAGTGTATCCATTATTTTGATATTAATTTTTATAAAAGTGATTAAATCTCCACTAACCCTTATTCGTATTGAGGAAGATAATTATTGTAGTTTTAGTAGACAAAACTAGCCTTTATAAGTAAACATTCATTCTTGTGGGATCGATACTCTACTCTATCACTACATTACCTGATTTTGCACATATGCTTACTTATATTAAGTGAAATTTTTATATTAAAAAAAATTTATGTATTGTTTAGAGATTGGTAGAGCCCTAAATCATTTTTACAATTCTTCAGGTTACTCCATCACCCCCAGTCAAAGTCTTAGAATAATATTTTACATAATCTCTAGTAATATTTTAATCTTTTGAAAATATGAATTGTATTTAGTAGGAATTTTTATTACCCACCATTATAAAAAACTAGGAAATTTTGGCATGAGCTCAATTATTCTTTAACTATTATAATGTGATGAAATATATACTTATGTGATTGAAAAATATCTATCGAGAGATATAAAGAGCCAGAATTCTTAAAAATTCTATTAGTGACAGAAAATGTGGTGCCTATAAGGCATATTCTAGTAGCTAAAAAGTAACATTCTAGTTCCTACGAGCATGTTCTGGTGTTTTAAGCACAAAAGGAAGTCAACATTTTTTGAGATCATCTTTATGTCCAAGAAAAGAAAAAAATCAATATGAAGTGTTTAGGGGTAGACCTAAAAAGACTTGGTTAGAAAATATTAGGAATGACCTTTCTTTATTAGATTTAAACGAGAATTTGACTTTTAATAGGACACAATGGAGAAAAAGGATTCATGTAGCCGACCCCACGTAGTGGATAAAGGCTTGATGTTGTTGTTGTTGTTGTTGTATGATATCAATACCAATTTATTAAACTACCTAGTATTACTATTTGAATCTTTAAATATTTTCTATTATCTTATTACTACATAGTAATTTAATATACTGTATTTAATTATTTTCAAATATTCTTAATTATTTAATCAAAAAATATTTAGGATTTTGGATCAATTATTTTGTCCTACTAACCTATTATAACTTAATGTGGTTTTATTTCTATTTCACATGATTTGTGAAATGGAAGGAGCTTATTAATTAGTAATTCAGAATCTGATCATAATTTATAGGTATTTTTCTATTTTGATTTTAGTACAATCATGACTAGTTTAGATGCTTAGCTCTACTTTTTATTCTATAGCCATGTACTATAGTATAGATCTTGTATATGCCATTTTGATGAAACGAAAAGAGATTTTATGTATGAATTTATTTTTAGTACTTTAATGTTTTAATAATTTTGTAGTATGTTATTTATTTAAAATAAATATTGGAATAGAATTTGAATTATTCCAAAACTAGATATTGGGATTTGCTTCTTACAGCTCAACATGATAGGAATTATATTAGGTTGGATTTTGATAAGTTTTTATGGTATAAGAGCAACAATTTTTGAATGGGTCATAAAATATAATTATATGAATTAATCTATAAGTTATGTGGGATAATTTTGAGTCTGTCTAGGTATTCAATATTATTTATTTTATATGCATGTATTTTTAGTTAAATATTATATATGAGTATGGATCCACAAGACCCAGACATAATAGAAGGTCAAAGTGTCAGTCAGGTAGTTCATATACATAATACTGCTATGATAGTCAGTTCTAATACAATTTCTTAGTTTGCAAGTCTAATAGCCTAGATGATAAGTGAGGCACAGAGCAATGTTCCTGCAATTAGATCTAATGAGGTAGACCAACTTCTGTAGATATTTCTAAGATTGAAGCCTCTAGATTTGAGGGCGTTGTTGAGCTTAGAGCAACAAAAGACTAGTTAAGGATGCTAAAGAATAGATTTGATAATAGGCAGTATGCTCATTAAAGAAAAGTACCATTAATAGTTTTTTTTATTTGTTGGAGAGGCAGAGCATTGGCGGTTAGACTAATAAGAGAAAAAATTTTAAGGGAGACTAAATTCTCTGATTAGTTGGGAGGAGGTCTCTGATGTATTTATAGCCTGGTTCATACCACCTTCTACACATTAGTAAATATGTGAGACATTTTTTAGTCTGGTTCAAGGGAGTAGGACAGTCATGCAGTATGAGGAAGAGTTCACCACTTTGGCAAAATATGCTTGACAATTGGCAGCTCTATTACACCCACTCTAATTTAGCTATCTGTGTTTAATTTGACTCAATAGGAGGCTCATGGTGCTCTAGATGTTGTGATAAGAATAGTTTATAATTTTTATCACCCATGTCATATTTTATTTGATTCTCGAGTAAGTAATTCATTTATTTTCAAGCTTTTCTTTGATTTATTGCACCTACATTCAATTTTACTGTCTATTTTTCTTTCTATTACTTTACCCATTGGAAATGATATGATAGCCAATAGGGTCTATTTTTGTGATAGAGAGATTTCTGATAGGAAGTGGAAGTCCAATTTAGTTTTTTTTTCCCATTTCTATATTTTATGTTATTTTAAGTATGGATTAGTTTATTCGGTATGAAGCTTAGATTGAATATTTAAAAAATGTGTTATTTTATTTATAAGCAGTAAGAGTTATATATTTTAAAGAGTAGAGGTGTTTTATTTTATCTAGTTTCTTCTGCAAAAAAAAAAAAAGAATGTAAAAGAAGGGTTGCATGATATTTCTGGCATCAATCCAAGATAGGACTATAGATTCTAATTCTCTTTCTAATGTCCTGATGGTGTAAGATATTCTAGATATTTTTCCTGAGGAGCTAGTCACTTTACCTCCATATAGAGATATTGAGTTTTGTATTGATGTATTTCTGGGTATGACCCTTATTTTTAAAGATCTATATAGGATGACACTTAAAGAGTTTTAGGAATTAAAGATTTAACTTCAGGAGTTAGTTTGCAGGGGATTTGTTTGTCCTAGTGTGTTTTTGTGGGGAGCGCCTATTCTATTTATGAAGAAAAATGATGGTATGACAAGCATGTACATTGACTATATGGATTTAAATAAGGTCACTATCAAGAAGAAATATCCTCTACCCCGGATCAATGATCTATTTAATCAAGTTGCTGGATCTTTTATTTTTTTTTTGAAAGATTGATCTATGATCCATATATTATCAGGTGACTGTGAGAGAGTATGATGTGATGAAGATAACTTTTAGTATGAGGTACGAATACTATAATTTCTTAGTCATACCTTTTAGGGTGACTAATGCACCAACCTCCTTTATAGATCTACTAAACAAAGTGTTCGGTGATTTTTTGGATCAGTTTAATATTTTTTTTATAAATTTTATTTTTATTTATTCTACTCTGAGGAAGATTATGCCAGGCATATAAGGGTTATTTTGGAGATTCTAAGGTAGCATCAACTATATGCAAAATTCTCCAAATATGAGTTTTAGCTGAGAGTATTTCTTTTTTGAGACACATGGTGAGTAGTTCCCGTGTTTTTGTAGATGTATAGAAAGTTCAAGCAGTCACCGATTGGTCGACGCCTACTATCATATTTATGATACATAGTTTTTTTAGGTATGGCTAGATATTACAAGAAGTTTGTGAAAGAGATTTCTCACATTTTTACACTATTGATGAGATTGGCTCAAAAGTCAGTAGCTTATATGTGGACATCAGAGTGTGAAGTTAGTATTCATAAACTTATAGATTGGTTGACTTCTGCTCCAATTTTGGCTCTTCCATCTGGTACAGAAGGATTTCAGGTATTAATTCATGCTTCATTGAGAGTTCTAGGATGTGTTTTGATGCAACACAAAAAGGGGATAACCAATGCTTTTAGACAATTGAAGCCACATGAGAGGACCTGGGATGTGTTCTGACACATGATCTAAAACTTACTTTTGTAGTTTTTTGCTTTGAAGACTTGGAGACATTATGTGTATGGTGTTAGATTTGAGTTTTTCACTAATCATCAGAGTCTGAAGTATATCTTCACTTAGAAGGATCTAAATTTGAGGGAAATAAGATGACTTAAGTCAATTAAAGATCATGATCTGACTATTTAGTATAAGTCTAGCAAGTCTAATATACCAATAGATACTATAAGAAAAAAATCTTCTACATTATCACGTGTTCAAATTACTTCTTATGAATCCCTAACACGGGATGAAGCAATTATAGTTGAAGGTGATTTTGTCTACTGAATGAGATTCTGGTGTATTGGCTCAAATGATTATTCAGCCTTTTTATAAGAAAGAATTCAAGAATCTCATAAATTAGATAAATGATTAATACTTAAAGTTGGTTGATTTGATCAAAGTTAGTAAAAAATCTAAACTTTAAGTATCTAATTTTGGTATTATTTTTTGTAAAAATAGGCTTTAAGTTCCTAGTTCTAGATATTTAAGATCAATTATTCTATACAAGGCTCATTGTTTAAGCTATATGAATCATCAAGGAAGTAGCAAAATATATAATGATTTAAAAGGTATATTTTGGTGTCCTGGATTGAAGAAGAATGTTGTAGATTTTTTTTCTAAATATGAATCATGTCAGTTAGTGAAAGATGAACTTCATCGACTAGGAGGTTTTTTACAGCTATATCCATTCCATAGCAGAAATAAGAAGAAGTAAGTATAGATTTTGCTCTATGTTTCCTAGGTCGAGGTAGGGAAATAATGTTATTTGGGTTATAGTTAGTCGTTTGATGAAATCAGCTGATTTCATTGTAATATGACAGTCTGATTTTAAATACATATTAGCACATGTATACATGCATTAAATTATTAGATTGTATGGGATTTCAATGGTTATAACTTTTAAAAGGATGACAGGTTTATTTGTAGACTGTGGAGGGGTATTCAGCAAGGACTGAGGACAAAATTGCATTTCAACACGGTACATCATCCTCATATAGATGGATAATATGAGAGGACTATATAGGTACTAGAGGATCTTTTGAGACTGTATTCTCGATTTCAGTCATAATTCAGAGGATCACATTTTTATGATTAAGTTTTCTTATAATAATAGTTTTCAATCAAGCATAGGTATGCCTCTTTATGATGTTATGTGTGATAGGAAGTTTTGTACTTTGCTTTCTTGGATAAAGGTGGGAGAGAGTCATCTGATTAGGCCAACCTTAGTTATTTATGCTAGTAAAAATATCCATATGATCAGAGATAGATTAAAGGATGTACAGGATAGGTGGGGATTATATTTTCATGCTAAGTATTTGGTTATAAAATTTTAGGTAGGAGATTTTACATACGTGAAGATCTGGCCAATGAAAGGCAATAGCGTCAATAATTTATATTTTTGTATTGGAAAGTTATGTCCAATATATATTGGACCATTTGAGGTTATTAAAAGGATTTGTAAATCTTCCTACAAGTTATGCCAACGACTTCCAACCAATAAATTTCGGCGCCATATGCGCCGGTAAGTTTATGTCGTATTTTCCGCTAGTAATTACCGGCGGACAAAACGGCGCAAGGTCGCCGTAGAAAACCAACGGTTTTGTTTGCGGCGCAAAGTTGTTGCCAGAAATAAGCGGCGGAAATCGCGCCGGAACTTGCGCCGGTAGTTGCCTATGGAAGGAAAACGTCGATACGTCCGATACAATTCGTTGTATCGTTCATTCCGCCGGATTTCCGGCGTACAATCCGCCAGAAACCTGTAGCATTGACAAAAAAAATTGCCTTCCCAGCCAACAATCAAATTTCCACACCTGCAAACCTATACAAATATCAATTCCACAACATTTCAATACTAACATTTCAACAGATCAACATTTTATAACAAATTCACAACAGATTATAACATTAAAACAAACTGTTCAATAGTAACAATCAACAAAAAACATCAAATTAAAAGAAACTGTTCAATAACA
>NW_021319004.1:316062-352700 GCF_001605985.2 Dendrobium catenatum | reverse complement strand
TCTTATCACTTTGCAAGTGATAGACCCTGAATAAAAGTCCATTTGACTGGGTTTTGAAATGTTTGAAAATTCTTTGAAAAGGGTCTTTAGGACAAGACCTTAGGACTTTGAATTTGAGTTTGGATTTCTGGATTTGGAATGGATTTCAAGTTTGAATGATTGGAGTACCCAAATTATTTATAATCATGTGGTGATTGTTAATGAATGGATGGGGTCAAAGCTAGATTGAAGTTTGGATCAAAGTCTAGGTTGGAATTTGGATTTTCAAGTGGATTGAATCAAATTTTGGATGTTCTTGAAGCTTGAATTAATTGGGATTTGAGTTGAATAAAGTTTGAGATTTAAATTGATCAGGGGCTGAATCAAATTGAAGTTGGAGTTGATCAAAGGAAGGAATTGATTTGAGGATGAAGTTGATCAAGGGTGGGGATTGATTTGAAGTTGGAGTGGTCCTAAGATCTAGAGGGGTTCTAAGATCTAGGATCTAAGGGAATCCTAGGCTCTAGAGTAGGCCCTAAGGTCTAGCTCTATGAAAGGATCCTAAGGTCTAGAGTGGATCCTAGGATCTAGAATTAATCTGGAGTTTGGAAGGGCCTTAGTGACCTCATACAAAAATGAGGTCAACAAAAACAAAAACCCAAATTAGGGCATCCTGGTTAAGCATCCATAATTAAGTGCATCATCCTGGATGATCCTAATATCAGCTAGGATGAAAGGCTCAAATTAGAAAGGATCATCTGCCATGATCAATTTAGGTATTCGTTATTTTATGACATCGACCAGGATGATCTCTACACCGGCCTGGACGATGCAGCACAACTATGCCTAAATTAATCTGGTAATTATGAAAAGCAATTAAGGCTGATTGATACGATCACATCGGTCGGGTTGATCGCAAGATTGGCCAGGATGATGTCCTGGACAATTGACATCGGACAGACTCTAATTAGGGTGATGTTCAGGATGATTGTACTCTGATTTGAACTAATCGGCCAGGCCGATATTATATCAGCCTAGACGATGTAACCAATTTTCTTTTGATCGTCCCAAATTGTCTCAGATGATTGAGCTTAATTTGTACTGATCGTATAGGACGATAGAAATATCATCCTGGATGATAATGTTGGTTCTTGAAATTCTATTTAAACTCAATTTTTCTCATGCAAAGGGACCTTTAGCTGTTGTCTTGACCTAAGAGAGCAAAGAGGAGAGGGAGAGAAAGGGAGAGAGAGGGAGGAACTTGTGAGGGGGAGTTGGTGAGAGGGATTCACAAAGGTTGCTCCAAGTAAGGTTCTAAGGCGTCTTCTCCAGTCTTCGTCCTTAGTCCTTGGGGGTTCAAGGGAGGTAAGCTTCAACAATTGGTCGAGGTTCTCTGCCTTCTTTAGGAGGAAGCAAAAGGAGTTGAGTTCTCTGCCTTCTTTAAGAGGAAGCCAAAGGAGTTGGGTTCTCTGCCTACTTCAGGAGGAAGCAAATGGAGTTGGGTTCTCTGCCTCGCCGAGGTTAGCAGAAAGGAGTTTTTGTGAGGGCTTCTCCGCCTTGTTGTGGGAGCAAAAGGAGAGTCACTTAGTTAGTACAATACTCTGAGGGTGCCTCCAAGGAGTGGACGTAAGTCAAGGTTTAATCGAACCACTATAAAATCTGGTGTGATCCTTTTTTGTTTTATTTTCGCATTTATTTTTCAGCACTTTGATTTTTATGGTCATTTTGGTTTTATGTTTTTGTGCTTTGATTGTGTAAGATGATTTTTTAAAATACTAATTCACCCCCCCCCCCCCCTCTTGGTTAGCTTCGATTTAGTTCTTAAGGGTTTAACATCCCTAATGAACTTTCATAAACAAGCTTAATCACTTACTTGAGATATGGCTCAACTTCACCACAATTAAGTAAGACATACAATATGGTAGTTCTCATCTCCTTATCAATCAAATAGTGCATGGTACTAGTGCCTACGGGTTTGCCACTTCCAATGAATACATATAAATTTAAGGATATACATGAATCTACACTACCCATATTTTGAGGAGTAGTACTCCTACTTGATTGTGGCACTGTGTCAAAGTAATATGAGCAAAATTAGGTTATCTCGTACATTAAATCTGCTTCATAAATTGAGCCTCTAGGAGGTGTTTTATTTTTAGTAGTCTTCTAAAGTTTTTTTAAATACCTCTCAAAAGGATAAATTCACCGATAATGAACCGATCCACCTACTATAGCCTCATATGGTAAATGCTCGGGTAAATGCTCCATATAGTCAAAAAAATATTGGAGGAAATGTATACTCAAGTTTACATAGAATGAAAGTAATATGTTGCTTTATAAGAATTAAGTGCTATGCATTTAGTTTAAAAGAGCATAAATCCTTGAAGAAGATACTTAGCTTGATTAAGGTCTTTAAAATTTGATTTGGTAGAAAATTAAAGGCAGCTGGTAGTAGAGATTGCATGAAGATATGACAGTCATGACTTTTCAATCCAAACAATCTCCCATATCTTAAGTCAACACATCTACTTATATTGAAAGAATATCCCTCAAATATCCATAAAGTCTTCACCCATTCATAAATTTCTTGTCTATGCTCTAAAGTTAAGGTGAAATAGGCTTTTGGTTTGAGAAATTTTCAATTTCTACCATCCTTCAAATCTAAAAAATTTCTCCCACAAATCTTCTTTAAGTACTTCCTTACTTTTATATTATCTTTTGATTTATTTTTGATGTCCATGATTGTATTAATTATGTTATCATAAACTTTTTTCTCTATATATATATCACGTCCAAGTTATGTCTGATTAGGTTTGTCCTCCAATATGGAAATGACAAAAAAAATACTTTTTTGATCTAATTATGGTTGGCACCGTACCCTTGAAATTTGTAATCAACTAATATTGGAGAATCCACTATTGTGGGAATGAACCTTACTCTTTCAAATATGTATTCATTAGTTAATCAAGGAGGAGTCAGTGACATCACCATTTCATTTTGAGCAAATGTATCCTTATTTCACCTGAAAGGATGATCTATATGTAAGAATATATGGTGACAGTCAAAGTAAGTGTTCTTCCATCCATGCTTTAAAGTGAATGACTTTGTATATTCCATATAATATAGACAAGCTAACTTACCGGAAGTGTTTCAACTTAAGAGCATACCATACATAGGAAAGTCACCAAATATACAATATAATGCTACTCTCCTTATGAAGTTTTGTTAGGTGGTGATATCATATGTACTTACTCCCTCTTCCCATAACAAATTTAAACCATAAATTATCAATTATAAGAATACATCAATCTTTAATTTTGGATTACATGAACTTGGAATCATAAGCATCATAAACATGTAATTAGTTTTCATATACAACTCTAGGGGAATATTGTAAGGCCTGAGTATCATAGGACAGTATGAGTAAGGTGAAGAAGACTTGCTAAATGAATAAAAATCATTTGTACATAAATTTAATCTTACATATCTTAATTCTGTGGTAAAGGTGGGTTGTATATAATCAAAGTGTTTTCAGGTCTCTACTTCTAACTGGTGTGAAATAACACCTTCTTGCGAGATGTGTTCATTATGTCATCTCATATGTGCAATAGATCTCATGGATGCATATAACTATTATAGTCTAAAAATTATGTGTAAGTAAAACATACCACTGATTGGTAGTTCCTTTAGCTTTCTTTTCATCATATATTTGGTTTAAATGTTGGTGTATTGCAGTAATGGCATGTAATTTATGATAGATCATCTTTATAGTATAACATGCATCCATTGACACAACAATATATCATTGCGTATGTCAAACCAAGTTTGGAAACCAACATCTTTGTCCGATATAAATCTGAAGGAATTATTTTATCTACCAGGTTAGTTTCCTTAAGCAGATCAACAAAATGATTAAAATATTCATGGTGGACATTATATTCTACCTTAATGCTTAACATCTTTACAACAATGAATAACTCTGAGTGAGTGGTGTACCCCTTCCATATCGGTTATTGGGCAACATGCAACAAATCATAAAAATTATATGCCTAATTATTTGGTTAATCTTCTATATATTCTTCAAATTATTCTTCAAGTCATGAGGAGATATAAAAAGAGATGTTTTGGAGAGAAAAAGTGGATTTTGAGTCACTTCAGGCCATTTTTAGTCGCTGTCCCAGTTGGAAAGTTATCCAGATCGAGGTAGGTCACATTATCCCTATCATAATTTTCAATAATATAATATTTTCCAAATTTTATTGATTAAAATTCTATTTTCATTACAAAAAATGAGGATAAATTTGCACAGATAAAATTCTCACCACGCAATATTTGTATTTTATAGATATTAAGATTATGAATATTTTGAGTATTTTACTAAAATTTTTATTCCAAGTATTTTTGAATATATGCATTTTTATTGAATAAAAAATAATAGAGACACTAAAAAATAATGTTGTAGTATAATTAAAGTATTTAAAAAATATTTTACACAACCACTTGAAATTTGGTTATTAGTTGAAACTGTGAATATTATTTAGTATGAATTTTTATTGCCTACCATCATAAGAAAAATTATAAAATTCTAACATGGCCTTAATTATGTTTTAACTATTATATTGTGATGAAATATATTCTTTTGTGATTGGAAAAAGTTTGTTAGGAGATATAAGGGGATAGAATAATTGAGATTCTATATGAGATCGGGAATTTGGTGCCTATAAGGCATGTTTGAATGGCTAAAAAGTCTTGTTCTTATGGCTATAAGCCATATTCTTATGCTCACATGTATGTTTTAGTGCTATGAACATAAAAGGGAGTCATAAAAGGCCAGAATCTTTTGAGGTTTTGTTTGGGTCCAGGAAAGGAGAAAATTGATTTGAACTATTCTATTTGATTTTGTGAAATGAAATTTAATTTATTAGATTACCCAATATTATAACTTAAATCTTTGAATAATTGTTATGCTCTTATTATTACATAATGATTTATGATAATGTATTTAATTGCTTTTAAAATATCTAAAATTATTTAATAAAAGAAATAGTTGGAAATTTAGATAAATTTTTGTGGCTTGTTTAGCTATTATAGCTCACTATAATTTTACTTCTATTTTTAGGATCTAGGAAAGGGAAGGAGCTTATTGATTGGCAGTTAAGATCTAATATGAGTTTACTAGTATTTGTTTATTTTAATTTTTGTACAATCATGACTAGTTTTTATGTTTTGCTCTACTTTCGATTTTGTAGCTATGTACTATAGTATGAATCTTTTATATGCCATTTTACTAAAATGAAAAGAGATTTTGTGGATGATTTTATTTTCAGTGCTTGGTTATTTTGGTAGCTCTGTAGTTTCTTGTTTAATTAAAATGAATATTATAAGAGAATTTGAACTATTCTAAAACTAGATCTTTGGATTTACCTGTCACAGCTCAAAATGATAGGAATCATGTTGGGTTGAGTTTTAACATTATTAGTTGTCGTTAGGATGCTTAGTATTAAGATAGACTATAATATTCCTCTAAAGTGCTTCAATGATTTCATAGAGCTTCTTAAGAAAATCAATCGTGAGAGCAATTTAATTCAAGCAGATTTGTATATGACTAAGGCATTTGTATTCAAGTATTTGGATTGAGTGCTATAAAAATTGATTATAACATCAATGATTATATGTTGCATTACAAGGATGACTTGATATAAACAACATGTCATCATTGCAGCGAACCTCAACACAAACCAAAATATATGAAATAATAAAATTAAAAGAATGTTCCATTGTTCAGCTATTTTATTACCTGTCATTCTAAGACTTTAACGATTATATGCATCAAAAAGCTCTGTTGGTTATATGAGATGCCATCAAAACAAATATCTTAATCTGGTGTTCTTACTCATCCATCAAATGCAAAAGCATTGAATCTCTTTAATCAAATACATTCTTCTTTTGCTGATAAATCAAGTAACATTATAATAGATTATGTAGATGTTTTTACTCCATACAGTTAGGAAGCTTCACCGTACTCATGTTGACTAGTTAGAGTAACACCCTATAACCTTTCACCTGAGATGTTCATGACTACCCCTTATATGTTTCTCACAGTTATTATAGCAGGACTACATTGTCTAAAAGATTTTTTTTTCTCTTATAACCTTGGATATAAGACCTCAAATTATTGTTGGAAGAAGATGTGCTAATAATGATATTTCAAGTATATGGTAGATTGATAGTACTGTAGATAAGTTAGCTTGCCCATATTGTATGGAGTTGACTAAATCATTCACATTAAACCAAGAAGGTAAAAACTAATAATTCAACTATCATTATATGTTCTTACTTTCCATTCATCCATTCTGGAGAAATAAGGATGAGTTCATGAAAAATAGAGTTGAGAGATTACATCCTCCACCAAGATTAAGTGGCGGTCAAATACTAGAAAGAGTGAATAATATACCTACTACTTTTTAAGATCCTACACTAGTAGATTTTAGAATCCATAGATTCAGAGTTCAACATAGCTGGATGAAGAAAAGTATTTTTTAGACATTAGTCTACTTGAGTATAAATTTAATTAGGAATAATATGTGCATTAAACATATTGAGAATAATAATTTTGAAAAAAAAATTAATATGGCAATGGATGTGAAAGGTAAAACAAAACATAATTTGAAAGCCAAAATGAACCTAAAAGAGTATTATATGAGGAAAAAATCTTAAACAACATGATGGTGGAAATGATAGACTATTGAAGCTAAAAGCTGCATTTTCAATCACATTAGAACATGGAAAAGCATAGTGATAGTGGATCCATAATTTGAAAATGTATGATAATTATACCTCAAACTTAAGTAGACATGTTGATATAAGATCTAGGAATCTATTTGGAATGAAGAGTCATAATTGTAATATATTCATGGAGTATCTACTTCCTATTACATTTTGCTTCTTACCATTTTTTAGTTTATATCATTTAGCTTAATTAGATTTTTTGAAAGGATTTATTTTCATCAAAAATTGAATGATGAGGCATTAAGAATGAGAAGCTAAATATACCATTCATTTTTTGCAAGATTAAGAAAAAATTCTCTCTCAGATTTTTAACTCCATGGAACATTTGTATGTGCATTTACCATACTAGGAAAGAATGGATGGTCCGGTTCAATAACATTGGATGTATCCATTAGAGAGATACATGACACTTTTTTCGCTAAACTTGGAAATTTTATACACCTTAAATCTTACAAGATTATCTCTGATGACACAAATACTTAACAAGTTAAAAATAATTGACAAAGAATAATGCATATCTTAAAGAATCGATATGAGAAGCTTATCTCTTAAATGAGACAACCCAATTTTATTCATACTACTTCGAACCTTATGTAAAATGCTGCAGAACAAAGGTTGGGGGTAACATAGAATCTAATGAAGAATGTAGACGTCAATTAGCATTATCAATGTTTACCAGTTGTGGAAAACCATCTGGAAATGCACATCTTGATATCTAGTTGATATGGATATTAAGGCTACATACTCTAGAATTTCTAAGACGTTGAGCCTCTCTTAGAGTAAGACTGTTCCATACATGTCATCAAGAAACTATGAATCCTTTCAATCCTTTTAATATATATTTTTGTATATAGAGTGTTCGTAAGTTCCCTTCTAACAATATATATGGAATTCATCGACAAAATGATTGCTAATGAGATCCCAACATGGTTTAAAACATACGTATGTCTATATAATCTTAAAGTTTTTGTTAATTAACAATGTCTCATTAGTGTTATGTAAATGTAAACTTAATCTTTTTTTTTTGTGTTAAATTTGATTACATATAAGGGATTACATGAACATTCATGTGGATTGATGCGAGTAGTAAAGACGTAGCCAATTTTCTTTGTTAATGGTTTTAGATTGCATAATAAGTCTTGGAGTAAAGGCAAGAAAAATAAAAAATATTATTATTCATATTAGAAGGAACACTAATGCAGAAAGTGAAGGTGACTACTATGGTATTTTAGAGAAGGTTATTCAATTGTAATATCCAAGTGAAAATTATAATCAAACATTCCTTTTCAATTGTGAGTTGTTTGATCTAATTCCAAATAGAAGCATCAAGATGTATCCTCTATAAGGTACGAGGGAAGTGAAGAAGTAATAGGTAATATGCAAAATTTGATGCTTTCAGCATAACACACCAAGCAAGTCAAGGTTCATTATCTAGTTAGACTTATAAAAAAAATAAGATTGGCTTGTTTTCATCAAGGCCAAATCTTGAAGAACTGTTGATCAACATGATGTGATATAAATAATGCATCAAGCTGATAAGAAGTCAAATTTTAGGAAACCTTCTTGTGATGTATCAAAGGATATGGCTGTCAAAAATTGACATAATATGACAACTCAAAATGAACCTGACCTAAATTTTTGGGTGAGACCAGACCTGATTTTGAAATCAGTCAGGTTCGGGCCTATAAATTTGACCCATTTAGAATTTAGGGATTGGTCCAAGTTAACTCGATAACCTAATTATTGAGTCGTAATGACCCGCACGGTCGCGATGAGCGACAAAATGTGGATTAATTAGGGTTAGGCTTGGATAGGGGTTCATCTCACTTCGTCACATGCTCTTCTCTTCACCACATGCTCTTCTTTACTCTCCTTCTCTGCTTTGTCTAGGGTTTCATCTCCTCAGATCTCCTTGGCTCTCTAGCTTTATCTATGGTTTTCTCTCTTCTCCTTCTCTAGCATACTGTTGGTCCGATGTGTTCAATGTACATATCTCCTAAGACTCAAGACGAACACTTACACCACTCATTGTTATTTTTATCTCATTTCTTTCTTTTTATTTTCTCATTTTAGAAGCTTCACCTATGAGCATGTATTGGTATTTCTTAAGTCAGTTTGTAATAAGGAATTGAAATGTAACTTGATGTTTCTATTTGGTTTTAATTCTTTAATTCATAGTTGCTTTTTTATTTTATTCATAGTTATTATTTTAATTTTAATTTTTAATCTGACAAACCTATCAAAGGATATATTCTTTTTCACTGAGACACATTTGGAAGAAGTTGAGAAATTCAACAACGAATCTAATGCAAATGAATAAGTGGATGAATAGAAAATAGACTCTCTTAAAACTTTCTCTAGTGGTAATCAATGCATTGTAAGTCAAAGGAACTATAGTTGGGTGACTGGGGTTGAAGGAATCATAGTTGACGGGCGATGAAGGACAAAAGGATTGTAGTCATGAGATGGTGGTTTGAGGGACCTTTTTTTTAGAAAAAGGAAATGCATAAAAGAGGTTGTTTGAGGGACCATAGTTTGTGGTGATGGTCTAAGGATCATAGTCGAATAATGGTAGTTCAAGAATCATAGTTGGCATGCGACTGAGGTTGAAAAGACTATAGTGAGGCGGTGCATGGTGGTCTGAAGTTCCTTGTTGATTGGCAACTATGGTTGGATGGATTGTAATTTGGAAACAGTGGTATAAGGACCATGGAAAACATGGTTGTCCAAGGATCATAGTCGGCAAGCAACAGTGTGGAGATATCAGATTCTTCAAGCTTTAAAGCCTCCACCATGTAAAGAGTGTGAGCCTATTTGAAGATTATTGGGAGTGACATGCTCGATATATATAGAGAAGATCAGAGGAAAATTTGGAGTGCTCCATCGGATGACCCATATTAGTCCCCTTAATCATAGAGCATTTGTTTAGTATTTAATTTCATTAATGATGTTAAATTAAGAGATCCTAGGTTCATTTGATTTTCCACATCAAGATGCTCGATTTAATTATGAGAATGTCATATTTAGAGATAATTTGATCGTCCAATTTGTGCCTTTAAGTTTTAAAATATGCTTCAGGCCATTAATTTGGGCCCATATGGGCTTAGATTGAACCAATTTTGGTGTCGTTGGGTTCATCTTATCGAAACATTTAATTTGGCTATAAGTTTACTGAAATTGGAATTCAGCTTGTCCCAAATTTAGTCTTGGAAGGTTTTAATTTAATTATGCCTCGAGATTCATGCCATACCAAGTTGATTTTTTGTTGTGTATCAATAATCAAAGTCAATTTAGTTTAAATTAATGGAACTAAGGTTGAATTAGAAAAAAAATGGAACTAAGGTGGAATTGACCGGCATAAATTGATCAATTTGAATCAATTTACTCAATTTAGTCGATTTGAACCAATTGTCTTAAAAATACATTAAGTAATGAAAAATTAATAAAATAATTTAATAATTTAATAATATTATAATATGTTATCACCGCCAAAACGTGAATGTGGACCTATCATGAGGGTATTGAACCAAATAAAATCTTATCAACCTTTTCTTGAACTAGACACATTAATTAAAACAAAAAAATGTTGAAAATTTTTTCTTCAATTTATCTAAATTTACTCAAAATTTATTATAGAGGCTACTTTGGACAGTAAATGCACCAATATTAAGTCAAAATGTAAAAAATAGTCTAGAGGACCCTAAAAATACAAGAAAAGGTTGCCTTAGCCAAAAATTGGGCCCACACTTGCCTGAATATGTGGACTACTAGTTTGACATTGTATGTTACATAGACCTGTGAAGAGGCATAACTTTTTCTCAAAATTTAATTTTTCTTTTGTAGTTTTAGTTTCTTTAATATAACATTCTAAATAAAAAAATTCAAAATTTTGTGAAATACTAAAAAATTAAGAATTATAGAATAATTATAACTCCTTCACATCTAGTCAAATATAATTATCAAATAAGAGAAATTTGACACAAACTTATAATCTCTGTGGCAGAGCTCTTTTTTCCGAAGAAGAAAATGACTATCTATTTGTACGAATTTAAGTTCACGTACTTAAGATTCTCAATCCCCACAAAAGGAACTCAAATCATTTCTTAAAAATTAAGAAATTGATTATCTGTTTGGATGAATTGGATCCAATTTGATAGAGAGGCTCTCAATCCTTATGATGGAGCTCCATACCTTCTTTTGAAATGAAGTTAATTTTATTTTTTTAGTGTTGATTGGATCCTACATGAGATAGAATCTTAATCCCTATGGAGGTGCTTTAATTTTTTTGCTAAAAAGGTTAATTGTCTCCATTTGGATGAGATAATTTATCGTCCAATTTTGATGCTTCTATTTTCTTGTCCAAAGAAGTTAGCTATCCTAAAAATTAAATATAGCACTTGTAGAAGATAATGATTCATTTAATGATACATCCTTGGTGTGGCAATGGAGATATGATGATAAAGGACATTCCCCCGAAAATATTAAAAATTTATTTGATACTGGAATTCATCATTTCTCATTGATTTTCTTGCTAATTTTTAAATTTTATTTTCTCAAATATTTGGTTAGTATTTTTTGTTGGATGATCTTTTGCATCAATATGTTTCTACCAAGAAATTTCTTTATTAAATTCTGCCATTTTAATGTTTTTGAGAGCTTTGATTTTCTTAGATATCTTGATATTAAATTTATGATCTTCTTATCTTTGGTGAATTTCTAGTGTCATATCAAACCTGGAATTTTTTTTTATTGTTTTTAATATAAGCAACATCTTCGGTTACCGTCATATAATTTTTCATGTAAAATATTATAACTTTGTATGATAGAAAATTTATTAACATCGACATCTCAAAATCTATTATTCCGTCGATTATAGATTTGAAAAATAAAAGTTTTAACTTTTGAAATTTTATTAATATTTTTTGTATTTACTCCCTTTGATGTACTATAGATCTTGTACAAAAAAAAATTAAAATTTTCATCAAATAATATTTCTGAATAATTTGTTGGGGCATTAGGTGAGTGATTTTTTTCACATTTTCTACGTTATAAGAATGAAAATTCGATGATTAAAATTGTTCATAATTTTTGAAATTCTTATCACATTTTTCTTCTTCTTTTCTTTTAATATATTTTAAAATCTATATATAGATGTGTGTATTTTTTTGATAATGCCAAAGATAGAGTTTGATGCTTTGCTTAATATAAATGTTGAGTGTGAACATTTATGTTGAAAGACACTATATAAATCGAAAATTTTTGTGTATGATTTTTAAATAAGACTTCTATCTCTTGAGCCTTTAACTATATGTTTCATCATCTAATAATAAAGAAATTTATTTGATGTTAACGATCAAGTTATTTGAAGTAATAATATTAATGCACTCTCAATATTGATGTTTGCAATCAAGCAAATTGAGATGACTTGGAGGAAAAAAGATAAAAATCTTATATATTTTATTACTTTAATTAGCTGTTTTAAACTATAGTGCTATAATATAAACATTCTCTTAAGACTAAAGTCATAGGTGAGTGCTCTAATAAGCACATACAAAATTTAAGCACTCCATTTTTATAGCTAGCTAAAAAACCTATTTTCTTTGGCAAAAACTCATGCAAGGTTTTAGATTGAAATGGTGAGAAAAACGTTTTCTTGCTTGGCTATAATCATCAATATTCTGGTGATGTGCCCGGCTTGTTCAGGTATAGTGCCCATTCGTGTGTAAAAACTCATTCATCCTTGTAATTTTGTTATTATTTTCTTCGTATTTGCCTAATTATTCTAGAGGACAAGATTTGGATGAGATACCATTATCATGGATAAGGTTTAAAGGGAGGTTGTCCCAAATGTATGATTAGTGTAAAGGTTCTCCTCTAATGATGGAGCAATGATTTTCTTTAGTGCTAGTTGTGCATAAAATTATAGGTTTGATAAATAGCTATGCATAGACATAAGCTGCGATAAAATCACATAAATTTGTTTGCTTATTCATAGCTTATATACCTTCACAATTTTTATTAATTATTATGCTTTTCTAACCAGTTATTAATTGAGCTTTAAGTTTGAAGGTAAGTAATTGAGTGGATTAGAGAGAGAAACTCCAGAAATTCCGTTAGAGAGAGAAACCCCATAGAAATTCAAATTTTTGCTTTCCGATTTTCGTTCCTGCTTCTTAGGAAGGACACTGGAGGATGGCGGCGGATAGTCGCCGGCAAGCCCTGTCTCCGGCGACTAGATCTCCGTCCTTTATTGGCAATTCGAAGATTAATTAAGCTAAATATAAACGAGGTATTGTCGTCCAAACAATACTTGGATGATCGTTTGAAGAAGTCGCATGGACCGTTGGTGATTAAAGATGTTTCAGAAGAAGTGCCTAAGAACAATATTCATGTGGAAGGCAAAGGCAAAGGATTGGATGAATATGGAATGAATATTACTCCAGGTATTGATGAAGTTTTTTCTGATACAAAATCAATGGATCCCGATGCTTCCTCTTCCGGGATGAAAATCTTCATTAACAGATTTATGAATTCAAATATAAACTCGGGAAGCAATGAGTTAAAGGCGAATTCATTGAATTTGGATAACAATAATATTCAATCCGTGGTGAATAGTAATAACCGAACGAATGTTGATAAGGTGATTGCTAAAATGCCGAATACTACTGATAGTATTGGCAACATTAATCCTTGGAGTAAAAAGCCGTATATCAAAATTGATTTTAAAGAAGATGAAATGTTTTTTTTCTGATGATGGCAAAGCAGTAAGGCTGGATGAAGAAATGGAAATTAAGAATTCAAATAAACTATTGAATTCTGTGGTAATAAAGGTGTTTGGAAGAGAACTTGCTTCTCATTTGGTAGCTTGGGAAATCAGAAAGCAATGGAATCACTTGGGCCAATTTCATTTTACCACTTTAGGAAGAGGGTGGTTCTTATGTTCTTTTCAATCGGAGGAGATGATGGAAGCAGCTCTTTCAGTAGGACCATGTTTCATTAATGGACACATTGTGGGAACGGAGAAGTGGTCCACAAACATTTCTACTTTATCAATGAAGGGTCTAACCTCTCCCATATGGGTTAGAATGCCTAACTTGCCTTTGCAATGTTGGGATGAAGTTAACATAGCAAGGATTGCTTCTAGAATTGGTATCCCATTAATGATGGATGGGAATTTATTCCAATGGGGAAGGAGGGAGTTTGCTAGAGTTTGTGTACGGGTGAAGCTTGATCAACCTCTTCCTTTGGGAATTTGGGTGGATAGCATTTTGGGGAGGTTCTTTCAAAAAGTTGAATATGAGAAAGTGGCCAACCTTTGCTTCGAATGTGGTTTGATTGGGCACTTGAAGGAAGAATGTGAAAAAAGCAGAAGCAAATCCAGTGAAGGGAAGATTGTTGACAGTAACAATAAAGAAGTTGCTGAAGGAAGAATTGTGCAAGATAAAGTTGATGAACCATCATATGGTCCTTGGATACTCGTTAACAACAAGAAAGGTAGATGGCATGTTCAAAGAAGCAATGTGGTGAAATACAGCAAAGATATATATGTTAAGAAGAATGGAAATTTAATAATAGCTCAGAAAGGTGGTTCGGGTGGAGATGAAGCGAGGAAAGACTCGGCTCTCACAGTGATAGCTGAAATGGGTATTGAAGAACAACTAGAAGATGGAGAATTGGTTTCAGAAACAGATCAACAAAATGATACAAAGTTTGGAGCTGATGCTGTGGATAAAGAAGATTTTTCAGTAAATGGCAAGGAAGATCATGAAGCTGCTATGAGTAAGACCTCTGTTTCTGTTATTCCCAACATATCAAATTCTGTTAATAAATTTGATATTCTGAATTCGGTCAGTGTTAATTTGTTAAATGAAGAAATGTTAGATGTGGATAATTGTATGGAAAAAAATAAAGGAACCGGTGATGATATTAGAATGAGGTCAAACATAGTTGAAAATGTTGACAGAAACAATTCTAGTAGTACTTTGGGAAGAGATAAATGTTCTAACGGTGAGTCTAATAAGATGAAATTAGCTAAAGAGCTGAAATCTCTTGGCCTTATAAAGAACATTCCGAGAGGGAGGAGTTTTGATGGTGGTGGTAATAGAAAGAAAGAAGGGGTGGCATCCCCTAGATTGTATCAATGAACTCCATAACTTTTTGGAATTATAGAGGGGCGAAGAAGAAAGAGCCCACTCTATATCTTAAGGAGGTGATTAAAGACCATGGTATTTTGTTTGTGGGATTGATGGAAACTAAGATCAATGCTTTTGATAAAGTTTCCTTTGAGAATATTATGGGAGCTGATTGGGATTTCTATCTCATTCCTTCTAATGAACTTTCTGGAGGTATAATGGTGTTGTGGAGATCTGATTTAGCTTCTTTCTCGGTTTTAAAGGAAGAAAATCAGTGTATTATTGGAGATCTCAATGTCTTCAATAAAGGGGTGTGGATGATTGCTACCATCTAGGGTAACAAGGAAGTTGTAAAAAGGAGAGAGTTATGGAGGAGTTTATACGAGGTTTCCAATAGAAAGGTTCCTTTCATTGTTGGGGGAGACTTTAATTGCATCCTATCTCAAGAAGAGAAGAAAGGTGGAAGAAAATTTGCTTTTTCTCATGTCCCAAAGAGATGGCTGATTTCTTAAATATGAGTGACCTTCATGATGTGGGTTTTGTTGGTCAAAGATTCACATGGTGTAACAATAAATCAGGTGGAGATCGTATTCTTGAAAGACTGGACAGATGTTTGCTTAACTCTATAGCCATCAATAGAGTTAATGTAGCTGTGGTTAGACACCTTTCTAGAGTTGCTTCGGATCACTGTCCTATAGTCTTGAAGATTTTTGATAATTCTTATAAAAAGAATGGGATGCTTAAATTTGAAGATCTGTGGATTTCTTACAAAGCTTCGTCTCTCATTATTGCAAGAGTTTGGAGGAAGCCATTCCAAGGTAGTGATATGGAGATTCTCAATAAGAAGTGTAAGAAAGCTTTGAAGGATTTGTTTTATTGGAGAAAGGCAAGGGTTAGGGACTTTTCTTTGGAAAAGGAGAAATTAAAAGAAGAAATCTCACTGATTCAAGAAGAAGAGGCTTCGGTTGGATGGCTTACTGATGAAAAGCTTTGGATGCTGAGATCAAAATTTAAAGAGCTTAATTCAGTACTTTCACGACTTAATACATGGTGGAGGCAAAGAGCAAAGGCCTAAGTGGATAGAAGAAGGTGATACTAATTCTAAATTTTTTCATTATTTTGCCAACACAAGAAGAAATGGGAAAAGGATTTCTCAAAATAAAGTTGCTGATGGTGTGATCGCTCAAGATCCCGAAGAGATGCATAACAAGGATTAGGGACTTTTCTTTGGAAAAGGAGAAATTAAAAGAAGAAATCTCACTGATTCAAGAAGAAGAGGCTTCGGTTGGATGGCTTACTGATGAAAAGCTTTGGATGCTGAGATCAAAATTTAAAGAGCTTAATTCAGTACTTTCACGACTTAATACATGGTGGAGGCAAAGAGCAAAGGCTAAGTGGATAGAAGAAGGTGATACTAATTCTAAATTTTTTCATTATTTTGCCAACACAAGAATAAATGGAAAAAGGATTTCTCAAAATAAAGTTGCTGATGGTGTGATCACTCAATATCCCGAAGAGATGCATAAGGTGTTTTTCTAGTTTTTCCAAAACAAATGGAAACAAAGGACTGCTGCACTGATAATTGGCCCAAACAGATAGCTATTCTGGATGATGCTGATAGAAGAATCTTGGAGAATCAAATCTCATATATGGAAATTCTGGATGTTATCAAAGGACTCGGCAACAACAAATCTCCTGGACCTGATGGTATTATGTATTCTTTTCTTAAAAATTACTGGAGCATTATTGGTATTTATGTTTGTAAAGCTGTTAGAGAGTTTTTTTATTCAGGAAAGATGTGTAGTAATTGGAAAGAAACTCTTATTGTCTTGATACCAAAAATTTCTAATCCTTTATCTCCAGAAGGTTTTCGTCCTATCAACTTGTGCAACTCCATTTATAAAGTAGTTGATAAGGTTTTACTGAACAGGCTTTTGATGGTTATTCCAAAAGTTATTTTAGAGGAGCAGGTAGCTTTCTTGAAGGGGAGAAGCATTTCCGATCAGTTATTGCTGGCACAGGAATTGGTCAATAAAATAAGGATCTCTAAATCTAAAGAAGGTTTGGTGGCCATCAAACTAGATATGGAGCAAGCCTATGATAGCATGAGTTGGAATACTCTTGAGGAGATGATGAGAAGGCTGGGTTTTCTCGTGAGATTCATGAAGCTAATCATGGAATGCATTGTGGAGCCTAGATTTTCAATTATCATAAATGGAGGCTTATCCAAGTGGATTGAGAGGAGGAGTGGTTTCCGTCAGGGATGTCCATTATCCCCTTTTCTTTTTATCATTTGTCCCCAATTATTAACTAATGTCCTTTCTCAGGAGGGGAAGGAATTAGGCATTAAAGTTGCCTCTAGAGGTAAGAAGATATCTCATTTGCTTTATGTAGATGATGTCCTGTTATTGTCTGATGCTAAGATTAAAAGCATTAAGGAGTTGAAGATCATTTTGAGCAATTGCTATGGATGGACTCGACAAAAATTGAACCTCAAAAAATCTGCCATGATTATTAGCAAGAATGTTGAGAGAAGAAGGAAGAAGAAAATTGCAAGGATCTTGAATATCAAGGTGGTAGAGGAGCTTGAATATCTGGGAACAAAATTGGCCTTAAGAAGATTGAAAAAGTCAGATTTTCAATTTCTATTGGATAAATCTTAGAGGATTTTAAATGCTTGGGGAAATAGATATATTTCTCTAGTTGGAAAACTAGTGCTTGCCAATTTAGTTTTTTGTAAGCTACCATTATATTTAATTTCTCATTCCATTATTCCTATTAGTGTGCTGAGGGAATTTGAGAAATACTGCAGAAGTTTCATCTGGAATAATTAAGATGGAAAACAGGGGTTGCACTATGTAGCTTGGGAAGATCTTTGCAAACCAAGAGCATCCGGTGGCTGGGGTATCCATTCAGCTATTAGCAGTATTCAAACTCTAAGAGCTAAATTCTCATGGAATCTGATTATCAACCCAGACTCCTTATTAAATAGAAACCTCGTGATCAAATACGGTGAAGACTGGTGGAAGAAAGATGTTATTAAAGGAGGTTCTTCGGCATGGAAGATTATTTCTAGTGGTTGGAAATCCTTGAGAAACATTAGCAGATGGAATGTGGTGAAAGGATCTCATATTGATGTATTGAAGGATGTATGGATTTTTTATAAAAGCCTACTCAAATGGCCAACATTTGCAGCTCCATTCGAACAGGATAACATCACTCTGGATTATTTCATTCTTGAAGGAAGATTGAACATTGATAAACTTCTTCTTTATTTCAGTGAAGACTTGGTTAATGTCATTAGTAACATTCAAATACATCAAGAAGAAGAGGAAGATTTTATGGATCTTAAATATAAGTTCTCTGGAAAAACGATTGCTGCATTGATTAAAGAAGAGAAGGTGAGGATGGATGAGGGAAATTCTTACTTATGGATTCATAAGATGAAACTGTATGCAAGGGTTGAATTATTCACTTGGAGGCTTTGCAAAAAAGCTATTCCAACAGCAAATTTTCTGATGAAATGGAGAATTTCTAATAATAATATGTGTCCTAGAGGATGTGGAGAAGTGGAGGATCTAGACCATGTAACTACTAAATGTCCAAAGTTGGTTAGAATTATTTGCACTCTGCGGGATTGGGGTTTTCATATTCCATTCTTTGAATCTTTTCAGCAATGTATGAATGAGTTACAATTATTGTATGAGAAGAATCCGTTGATGGTAAAAATTTATTTTACCATGTTATGGATTTTATGGAATGATAGGAATAAAACAAGGCATGGTAAGAAAGAAGACAGTGAATCCGTTTTGGCTGCAAATGTGATTAGCATTATGGCGCTGGATAAAAAACATAAAGTGCTCTAGAAAAACTGGGATGCTATTCAATCCAATGGATTGTCTACAGATTTTTGGCATCCTCCACCACCCGAGTGGTACAAGATTAACATTGACGCTGCATTGAGGAGCAACTATGGAGCGGGCATTGGAGGAATTGTTAGAGACCATAAAGGAAGATTTGTTCATGCTTTTGGTCTCTATGGAATGCATTGGGATATAGCACAACTGGAACTTTATTCTTTCAACTCTTTAAAAGATCTATTGAATAATTGTTTGGATAATGCCAAAGGTGTTATCATAGAGGAAGACAATAAGAATGTTATTCAATTTCTTCTCAACATGTACAGCAAATGAAATAAGAAAATTGGAGACATTGGAGATGAAGACTTCTTCGGTTTAAGGTATGGGAATAATGTCATTTTTAAATGTATTGGTAGGAAGTGTAATAGGATAGCTGATTTTTGTGCTAACCTATCATTTTCTTATGATTTTATTTGGGACATTTTTTTGTGAGAACTCTCCCTTCCTCCTTTGTTAAGCTTGTTAAGAAGCAATGTTGTTTGGAGAAAGCTCTCTATTAGTTTGTATCTAGGCTTTGGCTTCTTCTTTTCTAGTTAAATGTTGTTTGCATTTCCTTCAATAAAAAAACCAGTTATTAATTTGCATCAAATTTTATCATGAAACTAAAATATTTCATGGTGGTTCAAAAATAACCTTAAAAGCCTAATTCACGCCTATCTTCGACATGTGTATACATATAAATAAAATCAACTGTTGGATTGACCCTAGAGCATGGTAGTGAAGACATAGTAGATAAGTGATTTAGCCTTTGTATATGCATGATGAACCAATAGTGATTGATATATTTGTAAGGATCATATTATCCATTATAAGGGTCTATTGCAAGCAACTTGAAATGGGATATTAGGAGAATGACATTGGTCAAAGGTGAATATTCTTAAAAGGAAGGGCAAAGAATAAATTAATTCATGTAACACCTCAATATCTACATTTAAAGAATTATACCATTTATATTCTCTAATTAATCTACTAGTGCAGATAATTTCATTTTTGTATCAATTAAACTAACAAAATATATCAAGTCATTTATCGACACACACATCACTATTCAAAATCCATATACAATAACCAAAACTTCATTATAGAATATTCATCTATTACAAACTCTCTGATTACAAAAGAATAATAAAAAAATACAAAAGAATAAACTAAACTTGAAATCTTACTATGGTCAATCTCTCAGCTAGTACCGTTTTAAACTTGAAAATCAATCAAATCCACATAATGAGCATACAACCTAACAAGCAACCAGAACTCTTTAATGCATTTAATGCAAGATATTAAGAATCAATATGTAGGCTCAACTCAATCAATATAAAATCAATATTCATCAGTATAAAATAAACAATCAGTATTAATATATCAATAAAAATTTAATATGACTAGTAAAATAAAAACATCTTAAAAAGCATAGGAATCCAACAAAAATTCAATAAAAGTCTATAAAGAAATGATAGGTGTCATATAGTAAAGTATATATAAATTGTCTATCTATTGTATTCATACCATGGTTACATCATATGTTTTCTATCAATGATCATGCCAGTGTACTATATTAATATGTCTATCAATATCTATGAGTATATCTATCATATGCTATGTCATGTTGTATCGATTTCAATGCTAACTCAATAAGTTCTATACTAGTTCCATCTATCAATAAATTCAATATATTATCATATAAATACAATCATGAATGTAATTATAAGTAGTAAAGCATGAGATTAAACATTAATGAGGTATTTTCATTCTTTTATATGTCATCCATGAATCACATTAATTATTCATTATATCATTAATTAATCATCATTACATGTGATTTTCAATAATCAATAAAAAGTCATCACCTTCAGATCGTCGGCATAACCCACTCAATCAATTACAAGCTAACATCAAGATTATGCCATAAACCTTTTATTTTAAGAAAATCCCATCGGACTACCCTCATGTGTAATGTATTATATTTTAAGATTAAACTCATATTAATTATAGTATTAATAGATAGCCTTCCTTGCTTACAGGTACATGCTATGTTCATTTTTAATGTGATGCCTCCAGGTTCAACATATGGATTGACCTATTTTGACCCGATTGAAAAAATGTAAATATTTAAAATTTTGAGTTGAACCCATTTGCATGCATTTGAAAGTATTTTAATGCTTGAGAAAGGTTGCAAGTGTTTTAGAATGAGTCTCAAGGGTCTAAAGCAAATTTTAGAAAAATCTAAAAAAAGTTATTAATTTAGCGCCCATATATTGAGTGTTTGAGCACCGTGGTGCCACAACAGCTCCAAGGTGTGAAATAGTAACATTTCAATGCTGTAGACTCAAGTTTTTATAAAATGAACTAGCGCCTTAGCGCTTCAATGGTAGCGCTGCAGCACTAGGCCACTAATCATACTTCAAATATAAAATAAAACCATTATTTCATTATTCATTTGAGAGATGGCAGCCGCAAGAAAAGAGTTTGGGAAGGAAAAGAAGGGTTTTTGAGTAGCTTCAAATCATTTTTAGTCATCGACCAATTGAAAAAGCTATTCGGATCAACATAGATCATATTATGCTTATGTTAGTTTTCAAAAATATAAAGTTTTTCTATTTTTTTATTAAATTTCTAATTCCATTACTAAAAATGAGGATAACTTTGCACTGAAATACTTTCACCTCATAATTTTTTAGATATTATAGATATTGAGATTCTTAACTATTATTATACTTTTATGAAAAATTTCCACCTAAAAATTTAGAAAGTATACAGTTTTTATTTAATAAAAAATAATCTAGACTCTAAAAAATAGTGATGTAGTACAATTAAATTATTTAAAAATATTTTGCACAATCTCTTATAATTTGGTTATATTTTGAAATTGTAATTTTTTTAGTAAGAATGTCTATTGCTTACCTTTATAAAAAATTGTACAATTTTGGCATGAGCTAAATTATGCTTTAACTATTACAATGTGATGAATATGGCTATCAAAATTGGGTCATGCGTTAGGTTCGGTACAACCCAGAATTAACCCGACACTATTTTTCCTGACCCGAACCTAACCCATTTTTAAATATGAGTTGGTTTTTAGACCAGAACTCGTTCCGCCTTGGATTTAGGTCAACCTGAACCTGACCTGCAACATTTTAATCTGAAGAATGATGGGAGTTTGCTCGCTGCACTCGGTCTTTAGCTCCTTTGCTGCTATTCGACTTCATCCCTTGAACGACATTCCCTTTCGGTCGGATCGGAAGTTATAACATTTTGATCGGAAGCAACGATAGGAGTTTGCTGTTGTTCAACACTTCGACTCTACTCCTTTGATGGAATTCCCTTCCGGTTATATGGGAGGTCATCGATGGCTCCTTCGATATTATTTGACTTCGCTCCTTGGACAACGTTCAATTTTGTTTGGATCATAAGCTGCAACATTTTCATCAGAAGCAATGACGAGAGTACGCTAATGTTCAACTTCACACATTGGATGACATTCCCTTCCAGTTTGATCGAAAGTTGTAACATTTTGATTGGAAGTCATGATGCGAGATCATTATCATTAGACTTTGCTCCTTGGATGACATTCCCTTCCAGTCGAATGGGAGTTCACTCAAGTTGTTGTTTGACTTTGCTAGCTGTGAAGTATTCCGGGTCAAAATTGGGCCAATTTTGGGTTTTTCGGTGAACCCGAACCCCAATAGAAATTCAAAATGGATAAAAAATTAGGACCCAAACCATACCCATTTCTAGTTCGAGTTGACCTGAACCAAAAATTTTCATGTCAAATTTTCAGGTCGTGTCAAATATTGACACCCCTAGTGATGAAATATGTTCTTATGTGATTAAAAAATATCGATTAGGAGATATAAAGGATACAAATCAATTGATAATTTGTCTGTGATTTAGAATATTCTAGTGCCTATAAGGCCATTAAGCCATATTATTATGCCTACGAACTTGTTCTGTTGCTATAAGCACAAAGGAAGTCATAAATGTTCAGAATCCTCTAAGATTCTATCTAGGATTGAGAAAAATTAATATGAATTTTAGTATATTTACCTACTCAAAATTATTTATTTGAATTTAGATAACTCATGTGCTCTTATTAATTAATTTTAGTATAATTATTGATTATACTGCTCTTTAAAAATGATTGAAATTTTTTTAATCAAAGAAATATTTTGAAATTTAGATTGATATTTGTAGCTTGCTTAGCTGTTGTAGCTCACCACAGTTTTTTTTTTTATTTTCATGTCCTGGAAAAAGGAATGAGCCAATTGATTAGCAGTTTAGGATTTGATCTGAATTTATAAGTATTTCTCTATTTTAATTTTTATACAGTCATGACTATTTTTTTTTAGTATTTTGCTCTATAATATATATTATAGCCATGTGTTGTAGTGTAGATCTTGTATATATCATTTTGATGAAATGAAAAAAAAAAAAGATTTTTTAGATGAGTTTATATTCATTACTCTGAATATTTTAGTAGCTCTATAATATGTTATTTATTTGAAATGAAATTTGGAACATAATCTAAAACTAGCACTTAGGAGTTATCACAACTCAACATGATAGGGCTTATCCCATTAGGTTGGGTTGTGATAAGATTTTTTGGTATCAGAGTAATAGTTTTGAAATGAGTTGTAAAATAGAGTTATAAAAATTTATCTATAGATCAAGTGGGGTAGTTTTGAGTTTATCTAGTTATTCGTTATTCTTTATTTCATGTGTATGTATGTTCAATTGCATATTATATATAAGTATGGATCCCCATATCCATATATGATAGATCGATAGAGTGTCAGTTAGACAACTCCTATATATAGTAATGCTCTAATAGTTGGTACTTAGATAGTTTTGAAGTTTGCTGGTCTGATAGCCTGGATAATGGGTAAGGCTATAAAGCAGGGTTCCTGCTGTGAGATTTAATGAGGTAGATTTACATATGTATATATTATTAAGATTGAATCCATTGAGGTTTGAGAGTGTTGTTTATCCTAGGGTAGCAAGGGACTTATTGAGGAGGCTAGTGAAGATATTTGATTGTATGTAGTGTCCACTTGAGAGGACCGTATCGCTAGCTATCTTTTTATTAGGTACTGAGGCAAAATGTTGGTGGATAGGTTAGCAGTTAGGGGAGCATAAACTCTTTGATTAGTTAGGAGGAGTTCTCTGATGTGTTGTGAGCTTGATTTATACCACCTTCTATAAGATAGTATATGGAGTAGACTTTCTTGAGACTTGTTCTATGGAGCAAGACTATGATGTAGTATTACTCAGAGTTTACTATTTTGCCAAATATGATCTTCATCTGATTAGTACTCCCACATATAATTACTATAATTTTTTTAGATTACTTTAGGATAATTTGAAATATAAACTTATACCACTTCATGTTTTCTTATTTCTTTGAGCTTGTTGAGAGAGCTCATTTGATAGAGAATGATTAAATAGCTACTTAGCACTGATAAACTCCTAACAATAAGAGATATAGTGGCAAATTATCTAGTAGTTGATTTTCTAGGAAGAAGAGTATATTCATACTTAAAGAGTATAGGAAAGGTGCATAGTCTTTGTTTGTGGCAGCTCTGAGTACGGACAATGTTGCTAATTATGGGAGTTTTATCTATAGGGTACATATGTACAAGAGTTATGGAAGATATAACTTTGGTTAATACTATTAAGAGACTTGCCAATGTTTTAGATGTGGATAGGTGGGATAAGGATGGTTGAGTTCCCACAAGTAGCGTTTGATTGAAAATTTGAGCCTAAATATGAGAGTTATGTTAGATCAAAAAGGAGACCAAGGGTAGTTACACTATACTTTATTTGAGGGATCATTTCCTAGAGGCAGTGGATCTGGTTCTATAACATTCTCAATAAAAATTAGACCATATTGTCAGAGACAACTTAGTGGTATATTGCTCTAGTTTCAATTCAACCTTGTGTGCATAGTTTAACTAAGCAGAAGGCTTAAGATGCCCTAGATGTTGTGAAAGGTAAAGTTTATAGTTTTAAGCACTCTTGCCAATTTTTATTTGATTCCATACCCAGTTATTCATTTATTTTGAGCATTTCTTTGATTTACTGCACTTATCATTAATTTTACTACTTGATTCTCTTTTTATTATCTTATTGACTGGTGATGGTATGATAGTCAATAGGATCTATTTTTGTGATATTAAGATTTCTAATAAAAAGTGAAAGTCTAATTTGATTTTATTACCCATTTCTATATTTGATATCATTTCAGGTATAGACTGGTTGAGTTGATATGAAGCACATAATGATTACTTAAAAAAGTGAGTTGCTTTATTTCTAGTCAGTGAGAGTTATGTATCTTAGGAAGTTAGTGAAATTTTTTCTTATTTGATTTATGCTATATAAGTAGATATATTGTGAAAGAATGGTTGCATGGTGGCATTAGTTTGTAATAGGAGTATAGATTATAATCCTCTTTTTGAAGTCCCAACAGTACATGAATTTATGGATGTATTTTTTTGAGAAGTTAGTCAGTTTCCCTCCAAGCGGAGACATAGAGTTTTGTATTAATGTATTTTTGGGTACGTCCCCAATTTTTAAGGCTTCGTATAGGATGAGACATAAGGAGCTTCATAAGTTAATTGATCGAGGATTTGTTTGTCCAAGTGTATCTCCGTCAGGAGTATCTATTCCATTTATAAAGAAAAATGATGGTATGATGTGCTTGTACGTTGATTATGGGGAGTTGAAAAAGTCACTATCATGAATAAGTATCCTCTACCATAAATTGATGATCTATTTGGCTATCTTAATAAAACTTCAATATTTTTGAAGATTAACTTGTGATTTGAATATTATCAAGTGAAGGTGAGAGGGTTTGATATGATGAAGACTAATTTCAGTGTTAAATATGGATATTATGAGTTTTTAGTTATGTTATTTGGGTTGATGAGGCACCGGTTATTTTTGTGGATTTGTTGATCAAAGTGTTCAAAGATTTTCTGGATTAGTTTGTTATTATTTTCATAGATGATATTTTAGTTTAATCTATTTCTGAAGAAGATCATGCTAGACATCTGAGGATTATTTTTGAGACTCTCAGGTAGCATCAACTATATGTAAAATTCTACAAATATGAGTTTTGGGGTAGGATTATTTATTTTCTAGGGCACATGATGTGTAAAGCACATATTTTTATAGATATAAAAAAGTTTAGGCATCCATTGATTAGCTAAGTCTTACTACTATATTTAATGTACATAGTTTCTTGGGTATGGTTAGATATTACAATAAGTTTGTGATAGGATTTTTTTAGAGAGAGAGAGAGGTGCTCCATCCCAACACCGTAGCGCCACATGTTCATTCCATAGTCTTTTGTAGAAAAAAGAGCATCGGTATCGACACATCAAATTTCTTTGCCCCAACCAAAAACGCCCTAGAGCCGCTTGTTAAAAATCATATCGCCTCATCAGAATAGTTTAGAAATTTTAGACTTTTTAAATAAATTCATTTAAGAACTCTAGATTGTTACAATTCATATCCATCAATGGGAATTTCCTTGAAGAAGGCTTCAAAGCTAATCTCATAAAGGGCATCAATAAGATGTTGTTGATTCAAGTCCTTCAATAGTATTGGAAGATTATGTTTGGCTGAGTAGTAAGGGAATGATAAGTTATATTAAATATGTTTAATGGATCTTGATAAGGCTACATTGGAGAAGAAATAACAGCATGATGATTAGGGGACACTACATGGGTGGCATCAAGTTGATGTAATAGCCTATTATTTATTTTGGAGGTGGGAGAACTCCATTATGCTGTGATGATGCACTTTATTATCTAACCACTACAAGATGACGGCTTTGGGAGTAAGGCTCCATCAACCTGCACATATGATCCTCCAAATTTAGTTTTCGATAAACTTCACTATTTAGATTCTATTGTCCATGATTGAGTGATTGATTGATAGGCATTAGAAACATTTTTATAGCTTGTTGGGAATATTTCTCACAAATCTTGCCAAATCATTGTATGTAGAAAATTTCAGGTAGTGGAAAGATTTTATCTTCTTTGCTTTGTAAGACTATTCTATACATATTGATAAAGGAAGGTTGCAAGACACTATAATTTTTTATTTGAAATACTCAAAAAAGGAAAACAAACTATAAGATAACCTCAATAGAAATAGTACTCTATATAAGTAATATTATTTAAGTTCACTCTTTTTGGGGAAGAAATATTTATAAAGTTATTAAAATAGATTGATTTATTATATATACAGAAGAGACTATTGGAGAAATACTAGGGATGATAATAAAAGTTGGACAATAAAGGTTAAATGATGGCATCCAAGAGATAGTGGTCAAATAATTAATATTCAATAACAATGATGGAGAAATAAGGTGAAATGATAGTGGTTAGGTAAAAGTGGTTGGATGATGATGATTTCATGATGAAGGTTAGGCAATGATGTTATGGTTACAATAATCGAGCAATGATGGTTGTTGTCAACAACTGTTATCATCGATCATTAAGTAAGGTTTTTGAATTCTTTTGAACTCTAAGTCCTTTTGAAAATTAGCTCCAAAGTTCTCTTCACATGGAGAATGGGGTGGTACTATTTATAAACTGTTTTGGGGATATTTTCATAAATTTAGCCAAAATTGCAAAACACCCAATCAGATAACTAATGTTAATTCCATTAATTATAAACTATTTATTCACCATTTCAGTTTCCTAATAACCTCAGAATTAAGCAAACATAAGCATATTGGATTTCTCTAATCAGAAACTCATTTTGATTACAATTATACAAGATTCAAAAATCATTTGCATTCAAATAGGGTTATAATATTTTCAACCATGCTTCAAGTTCTTAATTCATGCTCATTTCGAGTTAGATAGGATCACATTTGATTTTATTGAGTTTATCTTATTAATAAGTTTAGTTCAACTATAGGTTTATTGAACTCAAAGTTCAAATCATATTGAAGATCATTTTTGAAATTTTCAATTCAAATATTTCATCAAGATTCACATTTGATCAAAAAGAATGTTGAATTTTCCAAAAAAAAAGAAGGGAATGTTTAATATTCACACTTAAATAAAATTTAATATTTTACATGCAAGACATTAATATGGTATAAAGGGTGTGTATACACTTATGCTAATAGGTTATTGCATTGAAAACCTATAAATTAAGTGGACTTGATGTCTCAAGGTTTTGTTGCCCACTATTAAATTTTGGAATGCAATATTATATAGCAGGCCTATGTTTAGACCTATTGTGTGAGGGAACACAAACTGATATAGTGAGTATCAATCTTAATAATCTTCAGATTTTTTATTTCTAGCATATAAATAATCGAGTAAAATAAAAACTGTGACACAAAATTTTCAAGCATGATAGGTGTAAAAAATCAAACTAATATAGTGAGTGTTAATCTCAATTATCTAAGAATTCTTTTTATCTATCACACATATGTAGTTTAAGTAAATTAAAAAGTGAGACTTGTGATTTTTCACATAAGAAAATCATATGGTCATGTGTTGTTGAATGGTTTTCACTAGTTTGAAAGCAGTTAAAAGATATCACCCATTCTCACACGAAAAAAATTGACATTAATGAAATTTAAAAGAATGTAAAGTTTGATTTAATATAATAATATCAACAATTTCAATGTAAAATGATGGCCTACGTGCCTAGAGTTAGGTAAAATGTAACCATTATAGAAGACAATGTTATTATCAATATTAAGTAAGACAATCGTGATATTGTTCAGGTTAGCAAAGACAACCACATGAGTTATGTTGGAAATAAATGTGATGCAAGAAATGATAGGATTTGTTTTACTAAAGATTGTTGAAGTGTATGTTTTATGATAGATGTCCATAACCAATTCTTATAAGATACAGTTGCAATGCAAATCTTTAAAGAGACTATTATGATGTAGGTCTTGAAGAATACGACTATGATGTTTCTTTTAAGGGATGTTATACTTCTGATTGGTACTTGATATCATCCTTTTGACACCAATTAATATTCCTTCCAAGTGCATCTACTTAACCTACTTAGGATTCTCTCTTAAGGAGATCACCTAGAGCTTGCCTATAATTTGACCCTCCCATAGTGCTTAGCTATCTTAGGCTTGATTTATTAAAATGGGATAGTAAAAAAAACATTTTCCTTTAGTATTCCCTTTACTTTTTGAAGATTTCATTTTGTAGTTTATTTCTCTAAAAATTCTTCTAAAGCAAGCTACTTAATATATTGCCTACCGGTCATCCTTAGTTCATGTCCAGCCAAACTCATAGATATAAAGTCAATCATATGGATGTTCTCTGAGTTCAAGAAATTTGATGTTACAAAACTGAATTTCTATAATCCAAACTCATCTCTGGCTTTGCCTTCTTTAGAGTCTTCCCTCTAAGAAATATAGCCGCTATTTCCCTCCCAACTATAAATTAACTAGTAAAATTAAAGAAGTGCTCAAGAATATATATATATATATATATATATATATATATATATGTTTTCCCCTTATACATCATCAAACTCATGCATCAGATATAACTCAATTCCCTATCCCTACCATTGCTCTCTCCATGTGTATTTATAACATTTTAAAATTTTATTGAACCCTCCACTCAACAACCTATCCTTCATGTGCCATCTCATGTTGGTAGGATTTCTTGACCACATCTTAAAATGCTTTTATACATCTATACATGAGAACACAAAGACACCTTAATTAGATGAGGACATTATTATTTGAATTAAGGGTTTATCAAACAAAATTTAATGCTTTATCAAATAAAATCATATAATTTTTATAGATTGGGGGGAAATGAAGGAGGATATATGAGCACAAATATTTTCAAAATAACTTAATGAATGCTTATATAATATTTTTGGGTAAGGGAGAAGTGTATCATTTCATTTTTCACCCATAATTAGAGATGCCCAATGCTAAAAAAATTTAATTATAGTTCAATCACATTATCAATCCTAAGTAGTCAAATTCTAGAAGTGGCCCAAAAGGTGTCGATCCATCACCAATGCATATATAAGCCTGCCATGTAGAATTCTAACCAAACTTGATACTACAACAATTCTATTGGATAAGGTCTACACAATAATATGAAATCTATGACTTAATCATATTTTACCTTATCCCAGTTGGATTATCTCAGTATTTGTCATGACCTAGCACAACAAAACCCATGTACCATACATGTTATATTATGTCAAATGTGCAACAGGTGATGCCCAAGATCTAATTTGAAGGAATTTTTTTTTTTAGCTTTTCATTTTTAATTTATTTGTATATAAATGACACATACATAGAGCCACTAAAATAATCAAAATACAATAACAAGATCATCAATATCCACTTGCTTGCACACATGTTTATAAGATTAAAATATTCATTTACACAATGACAATATATTCAATTCAATCACTACGTAAATCATTATGGTTTCAAAAAAATAACTGCTGACAAAAGACATACCTAAAACCAATTTGTCACTTTTATCTACTCAAACCATCCTTTCCCTTTTCTTGACATGTAATTAATAGACAAATAAACAAGGATGAGCAAAACTTGCTCGGTAGGTTATTTGATACCGACCCCAATTCTCAATATGACCATATACAATAAAGAAATATATACTATTTCATCATTACATTTGAAATAATAAAATAAGGTATATGCAAAGAAACCTTTACAACATAACGCACAACAGTGAAACTAAACATAAATTCTCAATATATCAATCATTTTACTGTATTGAATTTAGTGTCAATATAGATTCAATATGAAGGAATGCATCAATTTACAATATAAAAATAATTTAAACGAGCAACATTTCATCACATCTATCCCTTTAAACCTTTATACCTCTCAAGCATTGAGCATTCACATCATTACATCATATTAGCACCCCCCCCCCCCCCCCCCCCAAGACCTAATGCCTCCTAAGCACTTCAAATGTACAGTGTCATGCCCTTATGCCTCCCGATGTTACAAATATATAATATTAGGGCTTTATAACTCTCCTTGTGCATAACACCATTTATTTATTCAGTTGTTCATGTCCTTATCTCTCACCGATAATGATTACACATTTTTAGTCACATGAATAAATAAATATTCATATTTTTAATATGTATGAATAGTATGAACATTATGTGCAATATTTAATATAACACAACAACAATAACAACATCAAGCTTTTATCCCATTATGTGAGATCAGCTAGATGAATCCTTTTTCTCCATTGTGTCATGTTAATAGATAATTTCTCATTTAAATCTAATAAGAAATGGTCATTTCTAATATTTTCAAACCAAGTAATTTTAGGTCTACCTCTACCTTTCTTAACATAAGTCAAATCTAATATATCAAATTTCCTACGGGTCATCGCAAGGCGGCCATTTTATGTGACAAAAAAAATCTAAGGTGGCTCTTTCTAATCTTATCTTCCACTGGAGCTACTCTAACCTTTTCATATATATGCTCATTATGTAACCTGTCTCTAAGAGTAAATCCATCCATCCACTTGAGTCCTTATCTCTATAATACTTAACTTAATATTATGCTTCTCTTTTAATGGCCAACATTCTGCACCATAAAACATTGTAGGTCTCGCCACTATCTTATAGAATTTTCCCTTAAGTTTTTGGTGGACTTTTCAATCACACAATAAGACCGATGCATTCCTCCACTTCAACCATCTTACTTGAATTCTATTAATAATATCACCATCTATTTCACCATCACTCTGAACAATAGACCGAAGATATCTAAAGTTGTTTTGTTATTAATGACTTGATCGCTCAAAGTCACAAACCCACATTAGAACTATTACAACTAAAATTATACTTTATGTATTTGATTTTAGATCTACTCAAACGAAAACCTTTAGACTTTAAGGTTGACCTTCATAATTCAAGTATACCTCAACTCCCTCTTTTGTCTTATCAACAATAAAAATTTCTTTAGGCAAAAGCATGCACCAGGGAACATCCTCTTTCAAATATCTAGAAAGAACATCCATGACTAAAGCAAAAAGATACGGGCTTACGGCTGATCCTTGATGTAATCCATCTGAATTGGAAAATACTTGGTCAAACTGCCTTGTGTTTGAACACAAGTAACAGCTCCAACATACATATCCCTAATGACTTGAATATAGATATATTAATCATTTTTCATTTTTAGAACACTCTATATAACTTCTCTTGTAACTTTATCATATGCTTTCTCCATATAATATCTAACACAACACAAAAAACTTACATTTTCACTTCTATTAGTGTAAATACACTCATTAAAACACCTAAAATTTCATTTAGCTAAAAATATTAAGTGAAAATGTACGTTTTTCTTATTAACATGACTATAACACTCAACTCAATAACATCCCTAAAGTTTCATGATGAAAAGTTTTCCAATCTTCATAAATTTGATTTTGTATGAAATTTAATTAGATAAATTACCAAAACATTCACATGTACGACCTTAATTTAAAACTAGAGTAGGTTAATGATAACATACCTTGATACAGACTACTTTTCCAACTAGCTTGTCTAACGAAATTAACTATATGACCTCTAAATCCAACTTTCTTTCTCTTGGATTTTGTCCCTCTCTCTCTAATCAGCATCCCTCTCCAAGAGAAATGAAAATTCGGCAAGTGATTTTTTATATTATAAATTAAGCAGCCCTCTCCAAATAAAATGAATCCTTAATGATAATATAATATTTAAAAAATGTGGATTACAAATGTTTGCTCTTCCCTTAGAAATTACATGATTATAATACTTAGAGTATTGCTCATTCTCCCATTAAAGCTGGGACTGTTGGAGAAGTATTGATGAATACAGGATTTCTTGAAGACAATATTTGGATGATGTTAGTCAAGCTTCAAGTGGTAATGTGTCATTGAGCAAATTATAAGAGTTTGATGATGATAATAAAATGATAGTGGTCAGATGTTGATGAACAAATACAATAATGATCGAGTGAAAGTGATTTGTATACACAATCAGATGATGATGGTTATTGGTGGCAATTATCAGTGTCAAATGTTAATAAGAGCTTTAGACTTTGGATGACCATGAATTCACTCTTAAAATTTTCTTATGTCAAGATTCATACCTTATTGATGGGTTTTCAAGTGATGTATAAATATCAATTAATATATGGTTTCATTTTATTCATTTTTCTTTGCATATAAGAAAATTTTGTATCATAAAATAAAATCATTTGAACTAAACGTAGAGGCTTTCATTTCATTCATCTCAATTTTTAAGGAGTATTTTACATTGGAAAAGATAAATTAATCATAACTTATTTGCATTTATTATCATACATCAATGAATCATGTTATGCATATACAAAAGTGGAAATGATAAAAATCTTAAATTTCGACATTATTCAAATTTAGAAATGAGATTACTCACTTTAATATGTGTAAGTACTACTCATCAAATATGATTTATTGAACATCAATCCATTTAAATCAATCACAACATCCAAGTATAAGGCATGAAAAATAAAATTAGTTGAATTCCCTAATACTAAGAAACATCTTAAAATTCTTCATAAATTAATATCTTAAATTACTGTTAACTTTATGTTAATGTAGGTGAATCATTTACAACTTATTGAACACTTTTCTTCTTAAGTAAAAATTAAATTACTCTCTTAGTAAATTAATTAATATCTTGATTATTTTTAGTATGTTGATTAATTTATAATTTAATGATAAGCAAATAACGCTTATCTAAGAAAATATTGGTTTCTTATAATAAAATTATCTATATCATTGATAATTCTTCTCTTATAAAACTAAACCTAAATCATAACTTAAAAAAAAGGCATAAATTTGTTAACCCTAATTCACAAACCTCTAAAAGGAACCATTAAACACATTTTTGGAAAACCTATAATTGCACATAAAAAAATTTCATTTTAAGCATGACTTATAGAAACTTAGGGTTTTTATTAGATTTATGATTGCATGCAAATAAATAAAGTATTTCTTATTTATTAGGTTAATATTCCTTATAAAATTACTATTGAAAACCCTTAATCAATTCACCTACAACATCTTTTTATGTGCATTAGTGGCTATATATAAGGCTCCAAATTATTTTACGAAAATTGGAACAAATGCTAGGTTATAGTTTATCTTACATATTTGCAAGGAAAAGAAGGAAGAACAAATAATCTTGATGATAAGTCATGCTTAAAATTATTTATATAGTTTTTCTTGTCTTTGCTAGGGCTCTGGTCTCTGCTAGGGCTCCCGCCTTCGAGTTCCTGGCGGCCTGCCGGCTGGGGCTTTCGCTCCTTGGTGCTCCAGGGAAGTTTTCTTCCCTTGCCTCTTTTTCACGCGGTGTTCCTTTTGTCCGTTTTTATTTTGCTTCGGTGCTTCCGTTTTTCCTCTCTGAATGGTTGGGAAGCGGTTGTGCGATCCTGGATTTTTGGAGGGATCGTTCAAATCTAGGTCTTTTCTTGAGGATGGTGGTGTTACCGTCCCCGCTGCTAACTCTTGCTTGAACTTGAGGGATAGTTCTTCTAGTGGGAAGGATGTGGAGATGTTGAGTGATGATTATGAGGAATTGCTGATTGCTGAGCCTGAGTGTAATCCTTTGGTTGTTTGTGATGTGACCCTTAATGGTTATTCTCCTCCTGTGCAGTCGGATGAATTTCTTGTTGAGGTCCCAGTTAATTTAATCTCGTTTGATGATTTGGTTGGCCATGTGGGTGGCAGACCGGGTGATAGTGTTAGAATTCAAACTGATTGGCTTGTACTTTCTTCTCCTTCTTCTTCTGAAGCTGAAGAAGAGGTTATTTTACCTCAGAAAGGGCTCTTGCAAGATGATCATTTTTGGGTGGGTAAACGTTCAAAGTGGAAAGCCAAAAAATAATTCTTTTCTGGTGTGTTTGGAGGTTGCTGTGTTGGTAGTTTTTGTGTCCCCTCCTACTTGGTTTCATGTTGCCCTTTCTGGTTATGTCTTGAGTTGGCCTTGCGGATTTTGCTAGTGTTTTTTGGGCAATGATGGGGCACGGGCTCATCACTCTATATCCATGGCTAGTTGGCAATCTTCGGTGGTGGTTCTTATTAGTGGTGATGCGGTTGGTTGGCTTTTGGTGGAATTTAGCACTTTCACTCCTCTGGATGGTCCGTACCTGAATTTGGAGTGGTTGGTAGTCTGTGCCAATGCTGAGTCTGGTGGCCTTTATGCTTAGTTTTCTCCTCATTTGAGTGTCCATATGTAATCGTCTATTGTATCCAAATTTTTTTTGGACTTTTGATATTTTGGACTTATTGGATTAAGATTTTTATTTAAAAAAAAAAAAAACAAATAAACTTGACGATTTTCCTTCCTGATGCGGCTGCATGTGCTCAAAAACTCCATAATGTTTAATGCTCATGCTCACTTGGGTCTCCTCTTAGCACACTAAATCTCTTGGTCTTTCTCTTTCTTTTGCGCGAAGTCTCCTCTTAGCTCACTCAGTCTCTTGGTCTTTCTCTCTCTCTTTTACTTGATCATTCACTTGCCTTCCATCTCCTGCTCGCTCTCTCTCTCTCTCTCTCTCTCTCTCTCTCTCTCTCTCTCTCTCTCTCTCTCTCTCTCTCTCTCTTTCTCTTGCTCTTTTTGGCTCCTCTTTTTCTCCTTGCATATTAAAGGCGAACAACATACTTCTTTGATTTAAAAAATAGTTCACCTTTTATTTTTTATTTCTTATTTTCTTAATAATTATTCAATCTCATCTCATGAAAGTTTATCAACATAAATAAATAAAAAAATATTTATTTTGAGCAAATAAATTCAATATCAATAGCATGATTAAGTCTTAGATTATTCATAATATTTTTCTTAACTACAAATTCAATTTTTTATAAAAAAAAAAAAAAAAAAAAAACAAATAAACTTGACGATTTTTCTTCCTGATGCGGCTGCATGTGCTCAAAAGCTCCATAATGTTTAATGCTCATGCTCACTTGGGTCTCCATAAACTTTTATATAATGTTTAATGCTCATGCATGTCGCTCAATTGGACTCATTCGAATCCAAAATGAAACATTCTTGTTGAGAATTGTTATGATGAGATAACCCTTTCCAATCCGTGCAGAATTTTGAATTCATTTCAGCCTTCACAAAATTTTCAAGCAATATTATTATTTTTTTGAGTACTTTTCAGGGCTCATATTTATTTGGAATAAGATCTTGAAGGTTATAATCGCCTCGCTGGCACTAATTTGAATTTTCAAATGCCGAGACTCACGTGATGGCATCCGATCAAACAAATTATAAACATTTCTGGATATGACAAAAGCAACTCGTCCTTTTTTATAATAAAAAGACAAATTCAATTCCCTAAAAACCAAAAAAAGACCAACTCGTCCCAAGTAATCAATTATTTTATTAAAATATTAAAATATTAATTTTTTACGAAATTCCCGGCAGTAAATTGACAAATTTAACCTATATTTGATAAACTTTCTAAAATAATTTTTTTTACAAAATTTTTTAATTCAAAAAATTATTATATCAAAAAATTATTTTAAAAATTGAAAAAACTTAGAAAAACTTTATTAGAGTTTTCTAAATCATTTTTTTAGTATAAATTTTTTTATTTTTATACTAAAATATTATTTTATAAATCAATACGATAGCTATCTCAAACGAGATCTTAAATTTCATTTGAGACAATTTTTTTCTTTTTAAAATTACATTTTAGTATAATTTTTTTTTAAACATAATAAAAAATAGTTGTTAAAAGTTTTTCCAAACAAAATATTAAATTTAAAATCTCAAAAGTATTTAA
>NW_021319004.1:251765-315962 GCF_001605985.2 Dendrobium catenatum | reverse complement strand
ATCAAATATCCAAAAAAAAAAAAAAAATAATAAAATATATAATAAAATAGTAAAATATTAGAAATATTTGTATAAAAAGTAAAAACTATTATTTATATCAATTTTTCAAAAAGAAGAAACGAGGATAAAGTCATAAAGCCCAAACCCCTCAATCCATTACTTCGTCCTTCTTGTTACTCTTAGTCACTGGACTACATTCTTCCAGGCCACAAACCGTGAAAGCTCCACGGCGTCGCCGCCAATGGCTTACCACCGGCCGTCTGGCTTCCTGGTGCTCCTCATCTTCTTCGCTCCAGCTTTCTACTATCTCTCCGAGGCTGAGTATATTGCCTACAACACCACCGCCGGGATTGTCCCGGGAAAGCTCAACGTCCACCTTGTTCCTCACTCTCACGATGACGTCGGCTGGCTGAAGACCATCGACCAGTATTACGTTGGTTCGAATAACTCCATCCAGGGAGCATGCGTGCGGAACGTTTTGGATTCAGTTGTTTCTGCCCTTCTGGAGGATAAGAACAGGAAGTTTATATATGTTGAGCAGGTTGAGGTTCTTCCTTTCTTCGGTTCTGACGCATTTCTTTTGATTTGGGATGAACTAGGGGAACTATTATCAGGTGTTCTAGGTTAACAATTGATGATGAGTGGTGTTTGTAGGCGTTTTTCCAGCGTTGGTGGAGGCAACAGAGTAATGCAATAAAGAAAATCGTGAAGGGACTGATCAGCTCCGGTCGACTAGAGTTAATGTACTTCAACCTAATTCTTCTTAGTTATCTTTTAGGGAATACTTTTCGTAAATCGCATGTTATCAAGTTTTGGCTTGCACATCGTCGCTTAGTTCCTCAATAATTTTTTCAAAATTTTGATTGAAGAAACGGGGGCTTCTGCATGCATGATGAGGCGGCTTCGCATTATATTGACATGATTGATCAGACAACCCTGGGCCATCGCTTCATTAAGCAGGAGTTTGCGCAGATTCCGAGGATTGGTTGGCAGATAGATCCGTTTGGACATTCGGCTGTACAGGCTTATTTGCTTTCCGCAGAGGTAAAGGAATAAATACATTCGTATGCGGTAATCAGTATAATAATTGCAAAGTCAATAATTCATGAGAAGTGCATAATTAAATTGATAGGCTAACTTGAAGTCTCTACGGCAATGTGCTCCGCTGTTTTCATTCTTGCAAAGTTAGTTTTGTTCTCGTCACGATCTGGCTTGACTTGATTATCAAGTCTGAAACAACTATTTGGACGGTAATTAAATTTCTTTTAAAAACAATTAAAATGATCTACTAAGTTTTACCTATTCTAATTCGCTCCTTTTCTTCTGTACATAGCACTTTCTCTATCCGCAGTTAATTAGAGTTCTATAATACAGCAATAGAAATAATATGCATATTTGTTATTATGGTAATCATTAAACTTTTCATTTAAAAGAATTTAAACATGAGCATTGATAAGATAAAAACATCATTTTACATAAAGCATTCTCTTAAACTGTAATTGTTAGATTATAAACTTTTAATATGCCATTCATTTTAGGAACTCCGTTTAAGGTTTGAAGTTTGAACCAATTATGAGATAATTATTTTCATTTTCATTTTCTTTTCTAATCTTTTCCATCTTTCGTGCACGGATACATTGCTTTTCTTGCCAGTATTATAAGGGTTTGAGCTCTTTCATTTAGCATGTATGTATATTTCCTTTTAATATATTTCTTTCATTACCTTATTTTATTTCTACATTTTAGTTTGTGCATACATGAATTTTAATGAGACGTGTTCATATTTAATGTGTTATACTATAATAAAGGTCAGTTGATTTTTCCTTTTAATGTGAGGTAGTGTTATGATTAGCAAGCATACATACAATATGCCATGTTAGTAAATGCATTTAATCATAAATAGAACTATAATTATAAAATAAAAATATAATCACCCACCTCGATTTTCTTTTGAAGACCAATTCTTTCACCTCAATGTTTTAGTTTTTAGAGCTACTAGTAAATTTTAATTTTTTGATTAAATTAACAATAATCAATATCATGGTTTAAAATTGCGCAATAAGCGGCGTGCCTCAAGGTGCGTCTCAATGCAATTTTAAACTTTTAAGCCTCAAAGCCCACGTAATGAGAGCTGGCATTGAGGCGCACGCCTCAAGTTCATTGAGGCGCGCCTCGCCTCATGTTTTAGAGGTGTCCGCTTCTTAAAATTAAAAAAAATCCTAACCTAATATATATCTATTCGGTTCGGCCCCCCACCCCCGTGCGTCTTCGGTCCTTTACGAACCAAAACTAGGTTTATTCTCCCTTCTTCTTCGAGCGACATTTTTCCCTCTTCCTGAGTTCCTTCCATTCGACTAGCGTCGACTTCCTTTCACCATGAGTTGCTCTTTGCCTATTGCTTGGAGTTCTCGTCTATCGTGAGTTGTGCTGGAGTCTCCTTCGATCGACTATTGAAAGCTCTTCTTTTTCGTGGTTCCATCTATCACCTTATTGTGAAATACAATATTGGTCCGTTCTGCCATATGGACCTCCATATTCTGCTGAGTAAGATTCCACAATCGGTCTGTCTGCTCAGTATCACTAGGTACATGCTCGGTACTATTCGGTACCACTCGGTACAACAATGCTTAGTACCACTAGGTACATGCTCGGTACATGGTAGATATCGCTCGGTATATGCTTGGACAGGTCGAGCCCTGGTAGGGAGCAGCGTCCCCTTGGACCCCCGACAGACCGGCATATTATTGTATTCATCATCTTTAGTAATAGTTGTTAGTGTTAGTCTGCTTCTTCATAATTACATGTTTTGTATAAGTTTTTTTAATGTAGAATAAGTAAAACATTATGTTTAGGAATTTGATATATTACACTAATATATTTTTCTCATAAAGGATGGTCATAAGTAAGAATAAAATTGCATCAGGTCATAAAAAAGATCCAGCATGGAAACATAACACTCAGGTAGATGTAGGGGGAAGTGATAAAATATATATTTATCTAAAATGCAATTACTGTGACAAAGTTGTGAAGGGTGGTGTGACTAGGATGAAGGATCACCTTTCAGGGTCTCACAAGAATGTTGCTTCATGCTCCAAAGTTTTTGATGCTGTAAGGGAGGAGATAAAGTCATACATGAATAAGTATATCACATCAAAACATCTTGCACAGAAGCAATTTGAGGACAGAGTTGATGCTGGCTCTTACTACGGAGTGAGCATCATTATATGGTGGACACATCAGAGGATAAGCCTCCTTCTACGCAGAAGATGGCCCCAGAAAATGCAAGGGAGGCACGAAGAAGAGTTGTAAAGATATAAGCAAGTTCTTCTACGAAAATGCAATTCCATTTATTGTTACAACATCAGTTGCATATTACAACATGATTCGTTGTAACATCACCTGCATATTACAACATGATTCATTCAGTTGGAGCATTTGGGAGAGGGTTCAAACCTCCAACCATGTATTATTTGAGAACATGGATTCTGAAAGAGTTTAAAAGCACTAATAAAAGCATTGAAGAAATTAAGAGGACTTGAGTTAGCTTTTGAAATGACAAACTGTCATGCTTAATGATCGGACGCCGTGCAAAATGAAATTGGTAAAGTTTAGCCCAAATCTGTTAGCATAAGCAGGTTTTATGTTGTTTTGGTAGTTTGGTTGCAAACCAAGAGCATTAGATAACTGATTCACCTCCTTTGCTTAGCGGTCTTCTCTGGCGCATTTAATGCTGTTTCTGTCTCATCATTGTTTTCTTTTTTCTAGCTACAAAATTTATGAAAAATACTGCCACTGTTTCGTGACTGTATTCTTCAGAAGGCCTCTGATGAGTGTTTGTTTTTGGCCCTATGCATTTCTCTTCTCAGATAACCTCTACAGAAAATTTCCACAACCTCAGATAATAATTTCATCTATTGTTTTCTTTTCACGTGCTATCCACTAATTTGACTCTCTAAGTTTCATTAATGATTCAGATTTAATACCATGATCACATTGAGAATACATCATTAATGAGAGTAGTATTGCTGCTTGCCATGAAGACATGCGGATCAAGAGGAAAGAACATGTGGACCATGACACTCACCCTTGAACTTTTTCAAGTCACCATATCACAAATTAACTCAACAGCTACTTAGCAGGATACATAGATCAAAATCTGTTTTATGAGAAAAAGATCAAAATGGTCCCTTAACTCTTTGGGAGGGACCAAAATGATCCCCAACTATTTTGAGGAACCAATTTGGTCATTTTGGTCATGCCATTAAAAAATAACGGAAAATGCAGATTGTAGCGAGGATATGATCGGAATAACCATAATAATAATAAGAAGAATAAAATGGAGAACGATAGTAACCTTCACAATGAGCGAGCTCCTGTCATTATGTTCGATGCAACGTGAAGAACGACGAACTTTCACGACTTCTGATAAGGAGCGTCGTCGAAGGAGGCAAAGAAGGCTTTAGTGTCTCGTTCAAAACCCTCCCGTCGCTATGCCCAATCCAACAGGAAGAATGACGAACTTTCTCAAATTCTGATTCGACAAGAATAAACGTCGTTGATGGAGACGAAGAAAGGCTTTAGTGACTTGTTCAAAACCCTACCTTAGCGAAGCACACAAAGTCCAACAATGAAGAATGCGGGGGAGAAGAAAGAGAAGCACATTGCGTAGGAATTAATATGTAATTTAATTAATATAAAATAAGAAATTTTAAAAATTATTAGATAATTAATAATGTAAATAGTAACTAAATAATTAATTAAATAATTAATATTGTCGGCTACATGAATCATTTTTCGTCATTGTGTACGGTTAAAAGTCAAATTCTCATTTAAATGTAATAAAGAAAGATCAATTCTATTATTTTCTAACCAAATCTTTTTAGGTCTACCTCTACCTTTCTTAACATAAGTCAAATCTAATACCTCAACTTTCCTAACCGGGTTATTGGAAGGCCTCCGTTTAATGTGACCAAACCATCTAAGGCGACTCTCTCTAATCATATCTTCCACTGGATCTACTCCAACCTTTTCACGTATATGCTCATTTCATATCCTATCTCTAAGGGTCAAGCCACTCATCCACCTAAGCATCCTCATCTCTGCAACACTTAACTTAGTATTATGCTTCTCTTTTAATGACCAACATTCGACACCATAAAGCATTGCAGGTCTCAGCACAATCTTATAGAATTTACCCTTAAGTTTGTGGGGAACTTTTCTATCGCACAATAAGCCCGATGCATTCCTCCACTTCAACCATTCAACTTGAATTCTGTTGATAATATCCACATCAATTTCACCGTCACTCTGAACAATAGATCCAAGATATCTAAAACGTGTACTCTTATTAATGACTTGATCGCCCAAAGTCACAATCCCCTCACTAGGTCTATTGCTACTAAAATTACACTCCATATATTCAGTTTTGGATCTACTCAAGCGAAAACACTTAGACTCTAAAGTTGACCTCCATAATTCAAGTTTACCTTCAACTCCCTCTCTAGTCTTATCAACAAGAAGAATATCATGAGCAAAAAACATACACCAAGTAACATCCTCTTGCAAATGTTTAGCGAGATCATTTTCTATTAATTTCTCTTATTACCCTTAAAATTCCATATTTTGAGTTATCACTGTGTAGAAGTAAAATACTCACTGTTTTACATAAAAAAAATCATAACATAATCATCTTGATGCTATTGAACTTTTTAGTCTTTAGGACAGTCCTTTTTTTTCCTGAAAGCCACGTTTTGCATGGAATAAATTTGGACTCTCTGCAGGTTGGATTTGATGCTCTGTATTTTTCTCGAATTGATTACCAAGATAGGGATGAAAGAAAGGACTTGAAAAGTCTTGAGGTTGTATGGAGGGGTTCCAAGACTTTTGGTTCATCAACCGACGTAAGTGTTTCTTATTTAAATTTTTTTGCTCTTGCAAGCGGCTATGTTTGCTTGATCCATGATTGTTGATATCATGACTTTCATGTTTCCAATTCATCTTTGGCTCTTTTGTTCAAGTTTTACTATACTTGATTTTTCACCAGGTTTTTACTGGCATTTTTCCTGTAAACTATGAACCTCCTCCTGGAGGTTTTTATTTTGAGGTTAATGACGACTCCCCAGTCATTCAGGTAAATTTGTTTGGCGTTCTGTTCTTTTTTTTGAATGGCAATGGGTAAAAATTTTAATTTAATGCTTTCTTTTGTTTGCAGGACGATCTACTTTTGTTTGATTACAATGTTCAGGAACGAGTAAATGATTTTGTTTCTGCTGCTATATCACAGGTATGAAAATCTTTTATTATTCCAAGTATCTGTCATCGTTACCGCAGAAAGGTCATGTATTGCTGTCCAATTAGCATTGCACTTTTTTTTTCTGTGCATTGGTTTTCTGTTTAAGTGATGAAAAGACCATACCTTCAACATACAGGTTTCAAAAGGGAGGTTAGAAGTAAAGTTACTGTACTTTTTTTTTTTCCTTTTAATTTTAGTGCTGGAGCGGCAAGCAAAGGGCTTGATTTTGCAGGACCATTCAATATTTTTAAGAAGGAATTTGCATATGCTTGAGCTCCATATTAGGAAAGCCGAGGTAGAAATGAAGCAATAAAATTTGAGAATCTATTCAATATACTGATTTATTGTCGGTGAGCATGGTCCTGAGTTGGGTTGGGGGGTGGGATGGGGGGTTGGGTGTGTTGTTTGGAATGCCTATTGACTCAAAAAATTTCAAATGAAGTGCTCCCCAAAAATTGCCCCAGGCCCTTAGTTCTTGTTCCCCTTCTCTTTCAAGGTTTGCTTCTGTTGTGGTTTTTTGAACCTCTTTTGATTTCTTATATTGGCCTATTGTATAATTTCCATCTAGCCTAATATGCCTAATGAAATACTAAATCTGCCATTTATGTTTCAGGCAAATATTACACGTACTAATCATATCATGTTCACCATGGGGACTGATTTTAAGTATCAATACGCAAATTCCTGGTTCAAACAAATGGACAAGTTTATTCATTATGTTAACCAGGTAATTGTTACTTCTGCAACGCTTTTAAAATATACCTTTCTTTCTTTTTTGGCACTGCATAACCTATGATGGCTAAAATCTAATGCTATTATGGTTTCATGCCGGCCCTTTTTCTGCCATTGTACTTTGTAGATGTACGTGAATTTGTAATTGAGCTAGATTGAATGTTTTAGGTTCAACCAAGTTCATTTGCATGAGAATATCTATTCAGTGTCAGTCTATTTCCTCTAATTATTACTTGCTATATATTTTTGTTAAGCAAAAATATCAAAAGGCTGAGATTTCCTTGCAATTGAGAATAACTGTAACAGAAAGTACAGAGAGAAAACAGATATGAAGTTCTGCTTTCAACTGAAGCTGAAGTATCTTGTATTATATCATTTCTACGACCAACTACATCTATTTATACAACTTATATTAGCTGTCATCCGTACATTATAGCTGTCAGGTAACTGAATGTGGTATGAGACATTCTTGAGTTGTATTGTTATTTAACACCCTCCCTCAAGCTGATGTTTCGGTAGAAGAGATTAGCTTGGATCGAGCACTAGGTAATGATTTTGTGAACAAATCAGCAAGTTGATCTTTGTTTGAAATATGATGAACGTGAATTGTTTGATCTTTGATGCAGTTTCGAATAAAATGACAATCAACCTCTATATGCTTTGTACGAGCATGATAAACTAGATTATTTGCTAGTGCTATAGCTGATGTATTGTCACAATATAGAGGTGTGGAAGATCTTTGCTTGCAATCTAGTTCTTGCAATAGTTGTCTCAACCAGATTATCTCGACAGCAGCAGAGGCTAAGGCTCTGTACTCTGCTTCTGTCGAAGATCTAGCTATAGTTTGTTGTTTCTTTATACTCCAGGAAATAAGAGAATTTCCTAGAAAATTACAGAAGCTAGTAGTTGACTTCCGATCCAACTGATCACCTGCCCAATCTGAATCTACATAGGAATGTAGTTTAATTGATTCACCAGAGATAGGTAATCCATAGTGAGTTGTACCTTTAATGAACCGAAGTATTCTTTTTAAAGCTTAAAAATGACTTTCTAATGGATGATGCATGTATTGACTTACTTTGCTCACTGCATATGAAATATTCGGTCTGGTTAAAGTCAAGTATTGAAGAGCACCAACCAATTGATGGTATAGTAGCTGATTTGTGCATGGCTTGTCTTCGGTCTTGATAACTGGTGGTTTTAGTTGAGTTGGAGTAGCCACTGGTTTACAATTCAACATACCAGCTCGATCTAGGATCGTTTGGGCATAACGATATTGATTTAGAATAACACCTGATGAAGTGTATTCGGTTGTAATGCCAAGAAACTGAGATAAGGAGCCCAGATTTCTCATTTTGAATTTGCTATGTAGGTAATCGAGCGTTTTCTGTATAATCTCCTTGCTATTTCCCGTTAGCATGATATCATCTACGTAGATCAAGAAGTATATTTGAGCTTTGTTTTGATTGTAGATCATAAGCGACAGATCAGAATTGCTTGTTTTAAAACCAAGTGTATGTAAGGCTCCTGATAGTGTTTCGAACCATTGACGAGGGGATTGTTTCAATCCATAGATAGCCTTTTTAAGCTTGCATACATAATTTGGATGAATAGCATCCGAAAATCCTGGCGGTGTATACCATATCCGTAAGCTTACCATGCAAAAATGCATTTGATACATCCAATTGATGTATATACCATTTGTAATGAAGAGCTAGAACAATAAGAACTCTCAGTGTTGGTTTTTTTGCTACGGGACTAAATGTCTCATGATAATCTCGTCCGTATTCCTGCTTGTAACCCAAAGCTACCTGTCGAGCTTTATGTCTTGCTATAGTCCCATATGAATTGTATTTTGTACGGAATGTCCACTTACATCCGAGTAGATTTTGGTTTGGACAAGGTGGAACTAGATCCCATGTACCTTGCAATTGAAGAGCTTGGAACTCTTCTGACATGGCTTCCCGCCATTGTTTGTGCTTGCAAGCTTGGTTATACGAGGTAGGATCTTGATGGGTGGTTTGATGAGTTAGATTGAAAATTTGTTTTGGTTTAAGATGACCTGTTGGTAACGGGTTTTCATGGGATGTGTTGAATGCTGTTGGGGTTTGTTTGTGGTTGATTCGATTTGTAGAGTAACAGGAATTGTGTTGTGTGAGTTGAGAATTGGTAAGTTTGATGTAGAAATGGGTACAAACAGTTCGGAATTATCATGTGATGTTGAAGAGGGTGGAGATGGTTGCAGCTGAGAGAAATTTCGTAAAGTTCCAGAACTTTGAGGTGATCTTGTATGAGGAATTTTGGATATTGCAATTGATGGTACTAGAAGTAGTGGAGATATGTTGGTGGAAGAATTTGACGATTGTGGTGAAGATGTATATGTACAATAAGGGAATTCACTTTCATTGAATACAACATGTCTTGATGTGTAGATTTTGTGAGTAGTAGGATCAAAACAGTGATAGCCTTTTTGGGATCCAGCATATCCAATGAAGACACAAGGTGTAGATAGGGATGATAGCTTTGATTTGGTGTAAGGTCGAAGCCATGGATAACACAAGCATCCAAAAGTTTTCAGGTGGCCATAAACAGGGATTTTATTATATAGGTTTTCATACGGCATTTTGTTGTGGAGCTTGGAACTTGGAATGATATTAATGAGATAAACAGCAGTAATAAGAGCTTGAACCCATAATTCATGTGGAGCTTGGGCTTGAACAAGAAGACTTCTAGTTGTTTCAATTATATGCCGGTGTTTGCGTTTGACAACATCGTTTTGAGCCGGTGTATAAGGACACGTGTATTGATGTGTGATTCCCCATGATTTGCATACTTGTTGAAAGTGATGATTAATGTACTCACCACCGCCATCAGTACGAATGATTTTATGGATTTGCTAAATTGATATCTGACCCAATGATAGAATTCAATGAATTTATGAACTACATCAGATTTTTGATTTAGTGGAAATACCCAACAAAAATGGGAATAGTCATCTATAAATGAGACATAGTAACGATGACCATGTATTGAAACAGAAGAAGAGGGTCCCCATACATCCGAGTGTATGAGTTCAAATGTAGATGCTGTGTTGGAAATAGAAGAAGTAAATGGTAATCGTTTCTCTTGGCAAGATTACATGTATTACACTTCTTATTGTGTAGAGTAGTACAGATTGTAGGATCTAGATTGGTTATTAGTTGGAGCTTGCGGTGGTGGGGATGACCAAGGTGATTATGCCATAAATCTGGAACCAGTTGAGCCGAAAATAGAGCCAGAGATGATGTAGCTTTGGATGGATTTATGGAGTAGAGACCATTGTGACTAGGTCCCTAAAGTAAGATACGATTGGTCCGTGAGTCCTTGATTTGATAACCAGAGGAGGAAAAGGATACCGTGCATGCATTGTCCCGAGTTGGTATACAGATAGTATGTTGAATGAGAGATTTGGAACGTGGTGAATCTGATTAAGTTTAAGATTACCTGTGTGGGTTGGGAGGAGACCTTTGCCAGTGTTTGAGATAGATAACTGATGTCCATTTCCAAGTGTAACTTGTGAGTTACCTGTGTAAGGTTCCGCCAAATTGATTTGAGTAGAATCTGCAGTGAGATGAGTAGATGCCCCACTATCCAAGAACCATTCATTGGACCGAGCTTCATCTAATGGGGTGAATAGAGCAGTTTTTGATGTTTCTTGATATGAATGATCATGTCTGTGCCAGCATTTGAGTGCTGAGTGACCTGGTTTTGTGCAGATTTGACAGATAATTGATCAGTTTGATTGTTTCTCTGCTGGAACTGTTGATTTTCGATAATTGCTGTTGTTAGCGAATCGTCCACGATAGTTATTGTATCGACCACGACCGCGTCCACGGGATGCGGTTAGTGCCATTTTTTATCCGAAATTTGAAGTAGTTGCAGGTCACGAGTAGCTTCTCGAGCTAGAGTTTGCTCCTCAGTGCAGAGTAGCGTATATAACTAATTAAGATCCAGAGGCTGACGGCTAGTACGTATAGCCGTTTTAAATGCCTGATACGTTTTTGGTAATCCATTTAAAGTATGGAGTATGATGTCTTCCGATTCTATCTGGCATCCTGCGGCTGCAATTGCATCCACTTTGGATTTTACAAGAAGTAAGTATTGAGTCATTGTGTGATCACCTTTTGATAGAAATTGAAGCTCATTTTTCAACTGCATTATGCATGACCTTGTTGATGCCTGAAGACAATGATTGAGCGTGGACTAGATCTCGGCACAGTGAGCCAAAGATAGCACATATGGTAGGATGGAAGGTGAAATCACTGACATTAGTGCAGCAGCTAGATTTTGATCAAGTAAAGTCCACATATTGTACGCAGATTGAGCGCCGGCGGATGAAGCTGTTTGTTGTGACTGACATGAGCAGGATCCATCAAGAAATCCCTTGAATCCATTTGCAGCAAACACTTTTTCCACTTGCGATCGCCATGGTGGAAAGTTGTCGTAGGTTAGGGTTGTTGATACTAGATTCTTGATATTTCCGATCAAGAATTTTAACTGTGGCGGGATCTGGATAGCGTTGATGGATGAGACGCTATCGATAGAAGGTGAGGAGGAGGTAGAGCCGGCCATTTAGCTATACAATGATGAAGTGAGAGGACGAAGATGAAAAATAAGAGATCAATGATTCTATGATACCATGAGAAGAACTCCAACAAAAAGTACAGAGAGAAAATAGAGATGAAGTTCTGCTTTCAACTGAAGCAGAAGTATCTTGTATTATATCATTTCCACGACCAACTACATCTATTTATACAACTTATATTAGCTGTCATCCGTATATTATAGCTGTTAGGTAACTGAATGTGGTATGAGACATTCTTGAGTTGTATTGTTATTTAAAAGCAATGTTTTTTTCTTTGTACTTTGGAGATCTTTATCAAGTACAATTTAAGAGCAAATTAATGAAGGCTTAGGACATAATCATGATTAGTTAAGAAATGAATTGACATAATATGTAGGATTAAACATAAGAATCAATTCAAAATGTCTTAATGTGAAAAGATGCAAATTATTTGTAATCATGCCATGCTCGTCTATGTTGAGATCCTTCCTCTTGCGTGCTTACATTTGATCAATCAGCTTTTGATATTCATCACTAGCTCTCACATATCCTTTTTGACTACTAACTAGACGTTGTGTTTTGTCTACTGCCATGTGAGTGAGTCACGTGAATGGAAGAGGTTAGGAGATCCTGGGTAGTGGGTTAGTTGTTAGTGGTTAACAAGGATCTGATTGATATGTGTGGCATTTTGTTTTTTAGTGAGGAACTTCTAGTATTCATTAGGGCCAGCTCGTTGGCGGCAGCAAGTTCTTTTGCTTGCTCAGAGACTCTATTCCTAAAAGGGAATATCATCGTCACGACTCGGGCGCTAACTAGAAAAACACCTAGGACAACTATGGAGAAAATGATGAGCCTCCATGGTGTCGCCAAGCCTGGCACTTGATAGGAGAAGGTTGCTCCTAGGGACGTCGCCGAGTTGAAGAAGGAGATGGGCAAGCTGTGAGATGTGATCGCCTTTGATAGAGCATAGATGACGGCCATGAGGAACATCGTGAACTTGATGAGGGTTGAGTGGGGCGTAGTCGTCCAATAGACAAAGATGGAGAGTTTCCTGTTGGGCACCAAGTACTTGTTGGATTTCCTGGAGAGAATCGGAGGGTTGATGCTAGCCATTGTTAGTGATCCAATGTTGGAGATAGAGGTGTCAATAAATGATCCGACTTGAAAAATCCGAGTTTAATAAATGGGTTGGATTTTCTAACCTGTTTATTAAAAAGACCGGGTTTGGGTTGATCTGCGAACTCATTTTTGACCTAAAAAATAACTCGTTTAATATATTTTTTCATTATTATTTTTATTTATGGGTACAATTTTTTTTATTTTTAATCAAATATTTTAAACTTATAGTTAAGAAGTTATAAATTTTTTTTATTAACCTTAACGGGTAAAAAGGTTTGTTATAGATCATTCAGTTGATGTTTTTGACACGCTTATTAAACGAGTCTAGTTTGAGTTGACTAAATTCGAGTCGGACACAAACACGACTCGTCAACTTGTTTTGACACCCATAATTGGGGATGCTTCATATTGGTTTGTGAACCTGAATGATGAATTTTTTTTGATGTATTTGCTACTGGATAGGATGTTGTAATATTCGCATGAAATGAATAAAATTTATTTTATGCGAGCTCTTTTATTTTTTGTGTTATGCCTTCTTTTTGATATGTTGTGTTGGCAAGTGTGGTTGTGAGAGCATTATTGTGAGTCCTTGGTGAGTAGAAGAACGACTAGAAAAAGGTTGAGAAATTGTTATGTTTTCTACTTGCAGCGAGAGAATGAGCAAGTGATGATGTGGAAAGTGCTAGTGAATGACTTCGTGTCGAGTGTTGAGATGAGGGGATGTGATGGGTTCGATCTCCTGTCCCTCCTAACTCTGGGATGTATTCTTTCTTGCTCTCTTCCGTGTCATGGGTCCCTCCTTGGAGCGATTTCTTGATGATGAGTGGCTGAGGAAGATTTAGTCACCTAGTTGTACTCCTCAATTATCATGTTACTGTTGTTGACCACAAGTCAGCTTTCCCCACTCAATCCCCCTCACTCTCGTCCAAACGACCCGAACGCACACGACATATTCAACACTGCCTTTCATTCCCTCAACTATATGCACGAGCGAGTTTGAGAATTCAATTCAAACTCAACCGCACAAAGGAACTCCGTTTTGCTCTCCAGTCTCCTTCACGCTTATTTCTGGGGTACAGACATCCCATAGGGGCTTGCCCCTATGGGATGTCTGTACCCCAGAAATAAATAAACCCCGCTCGACCAAACATCGAGTGGGGGAATCTCTGTTAAATAATTGTAAATTTTATGATTGAGTCCATAAGGAGATGATATTTTTACCCTCCGGGGTAATATATCGTATTCTTATGCCACACCCGATTATAAAATATGCAATCCGTTTGAGGATACAAAAATTCTCCAACAACATCGTGAACTTGATGAGGGTTGAGGGGGGCGTAGTCATCCAATAGACAAAGCTGGAGAGTTTCCTGTTGGGTACCAAGTACTTGTTGGATTGCCTGGAGAGAATCGGAGGGTTGATGCTAGCAATTGCGAGTGATCTAATGTTGGAGATAGAGGTGTCACTAAATGATCCGTCTTGAAAAATCCGAGGTTAATAAATGGGTTGGATTTTCTAACCTGTTTATTAAAAAGATCGGGTTTGGGTTGACATGCGAACTCATTTTTGACCTAAAAATAACTCGTTTAATATAGTTTTTCATTATTATTTTTATTTATGGGTACAATTTTTTTTTTAATCAAATATTTTAAACTTATAGTTAAGAAGTTATAAATTTTTTTTATTAACCTTAACGGGTTAAAAGGTTTGGTACAGATCATTCAGTTGATGTTTTTGACACGCTTATTAAATGAGTCGACTTTGAGTAAACTAAATTCGAGTCGGACAAAAACACGACTCGTCAACTTGTGTTGACACCTGTAGTTGGTGATGCTTCATATTGGTTTGTGAACCTGAATGATGAAGTTTTTTTTGATGTATTTGCTACTGGATAGGATGTTGTAATATTCGCATGAAATGAATAAAATTTATTTTATGCGAGCTCTTTTATTTTTTGTGTTATGCCTTCTTTTTGATATGTTGTGTTGGCAAGTGTGGTTGTGAGAGCATTATTGTGAGTCCTTGGTGAGTAGAAGAACGTCTAGAAAAAGGTTGAGAAATTATTATGTTTTCTACTTGCAGCGAGAGAATGAGCAAGTGATGATGTGGAAAGTGCTAGTGAATGACTTCGTGTCGAGTGTTGAGATGAGGGGATGTGATGGGTTCAGTCTCCTGTCCCTCTTAACTCTGGGATGTATTCTATCTTGCTCTCTTCCGTGTCATGGGTCCCTCCTTGGAGTGATTTCTTGATGATGAGTGGCTGAGGAAGATTTAGCAACCTAGTTGTACTCCTCAATTATCATGTTACTGTTGTTGACCACAAGTCAGCTTTCCCCACTCAATCCACCTCACTCTCGTCCAAACAACCCGAATGCACACGGCATATTCAACATTGCCTTTTATTCCGTCAACTATATGCACCAGCGAGTTTGAGAATTCAATTCAAACTCAACCGCACAAAGGAACTTCGTTTTGCTCTCCAGTCTCCTTCACGCATGCAGACACTCACCCCTTCCTCACTTGTTCCCGCGAATCTGCATGCAAGACCCACGGCCGAGTCTGACTCCAACCTGAGGCCTTCGCATACTTTTGCTTCTTCAATCATGGCCCCGCATTTGACAAGCCTGTTCCATTTTGGCACGCACGTGACGCCGTTCCATCCTGAGCCCATGCATGTGACGCCGTTCCATCTTCGGCTGCAAGCGTGATTTTCCCCAGGCCACCCGTGCTAAACCGGGGTTTCCTATCTCGACTTGAACTCACCATCCCGATTTCCTGCACCCAACCTCCGACTCTTTCTAATAAGTGTGCATGACAAATTTGTGTTTTATATATATATAAAACAGGTACTCCAATAATGATCGCCGAAGACTTGTGCTGGGACCAATCATCTTCTCAAAGCCCTCAGTCGTCGAATCTCTAATATGGACGGGAGGATTTGAAAGACAAGTTCCTCCCAACCTCCCTTCGACGATGAAGGAAATCCCAGGCAGTTGTTGAATGTCAAGAAAAATAGAAAAAGTGCTTTTTTTAAATTAAATCCTCTTTAATTAACAGGTACCATAATTGGAAATTAAAGGATTTGAAGACATGTACCGAGAACTATAAGGTTCATCGGATATTTAATCCGGCCTGATAGATTTTAAAGGCAAGTGCATCCCAACCTCCATATGCAGGGCTGAACTTTCAAATCCATCCTAAACCTCCATATGCAGGGAGGGGTTATTAGGAGGCTACCAAAATTTTGAACAAAATAAAAGAACTCCACAATTAATTTAAAATAATAATAAAAAATAATTATAATAATTAAAACAAATTATATGCCATTTAAATTAAAAAAGAAAGAGGGGAGGAAAGGGCAAAATGAATTGAATTGCTTGATATGGGTAATTACATCACATAAGGACAATGATAAGTGGAGATGATCCGAATCCCAATATTATTATTCAATTTGCTTGTAAAATATTTTCAGAAGCACATCAACATTAACAGCTTGCAAACTTTGTGAGGTTCTCCTGTATATTTTTTTTTTGGATAAACTGAGTCTGAAAACTATCTTCTTTTCACTAAGGCAAATTTAAACTGCTACTAGCAACTTCAGTTCTTTTAAACAAGATTGGTGAAGGTGGTTTTAGATTTGTGTAAAAGAGTCGGTTAGCAGATGGTACTATAATAAATGTGAAGCCGCTTTCTTCAAAGTCAAGTCAAGGAAATCGTGAATTTGTAAATCAAATATGCATGATTTCTGCATTACAACATCCAAATCTTGTAAAGCTTTATGAATGTGAAATCAGTTATTGTTAGTAAATGAATGTTTGGAAAATTATAGACGTGCAGGCGATCTTTATGGGCCAGAACAATATCAGTTAAAGCTAGATTGATCCACAAGACACAAGATTTGTCTGGGCATAGCTATAGGTCTTGCTAATCTGCATGAAAAATCAATGCTGAAGATTGTTCATGGAGACATAAAAGCTACAAATGTGATGTTAGATATTGATCTCAACACCAAAAAAATCAGATTTTGGATTGACAAAGCTTGATGAGAAATGAAACACCCATATTGGCCATTGGATCCGCAACCCACTTCTTCAAGTCGATAGAAGGCGATATTCCTACAATAGCATCGATTTATATGCTAAGAATTCTTTCGCATGTGCTCCTATTTTTATATCAAGCTCCTAAATACAATATCTAAGAATCCTTTGCAGATTTATTAAAAGTGCTCATATACTTTGATGATGGTCGTGTTAACAGAAAATCTCAACTGAAGGGGACCTTATTAAAAAAAACTCAAACCCCAATGCAAAATGCAAAATTTTTAAAGTTATTGCAAAACCATCCCGTTGATGACCGTTTTGATAAAAAAATCTCAATCAGAGGGATCAATTCTCAAAACCTATTCAAATTTTAAAATCTAATTTCTGTCAAATTCTAAACATTTAAATGAAAATTTATTCACCCAAAACTTAAAATTAAAATACATCCATACTTTACAATGGTTTGACAAGGATGATGAATTGAAATGTATTACTATAATTCATTCTTAGTTAATTTATTGCCAGCAGGGACGTGGTGTGCTAATTGACTAAGTGGTTTTGCTGTTAAATGACACCTCTATATTACAGTCACGGCCAAAGCCTGTATGTTCCGTAATGGTTAAAAACCCCTTGAGCAATAAATTATAGGGTGTACTATACAAAACATAAAGCCCCATGTTATCTAAGTTTGACTTAAATTCAATATCTTAGACAGACATTCACCCTAGGTCTGCAAGATATTTTTGGATGAAGCAACTCATGGCTGCGGACAAGGTTCTTCTGTCAAGTTGGGTTGACTACCACCCTTGACTAAGTAGACCAGCGACCATAACAACTTGAGATGACAGAACCATGTGATCTTGATTGGGCCATCTTTATTCCTCCATCACCCGTTTTAGATTTATGATGATGAATTTCAAATCTTAAAAATACAAAAAATTTCAATTTAAAAATTGCTAAAGTTGCTTGTATTATATGATGGGTACTTAGTGCCTATCTCACGGCTAACCTTAATCAAAAGTTTTCTCTTTATCAGGAGAGTTAATTAACCATAGGGGCTTGCACTTATGAGAAACCAAAACTCAGATTATAAAATCTTCACAAAATGTGAGTGAAATCTCTGGATAGTGTCTTATCTAAAAGTCAATCTGCCTTCTGAAAATTTATTCTAAAACTTAAATTCGTTGAAACTCTCCCTGTCACTAAAAGGTGTGGAGAAGTTGGGACGCAAATTTTCGGAGTCCACTGCTTACAAACAGATACTCGACCATGTAATCCTTAAAATTTTTTGCCTTCGATTTTAAAAGGCCTTTAATTCTTTTTACATAGACAATTCTTTTTTAAATACAAGCCCTTGGACTCGATTCACTACTAGCTAGCAAGAAAAGATGATTAGGCTTAAAGAAACAAAATGCAAACATCTAACCTTGATGATGGCTGCGTTGATGAAAAATCTTGATTAGAGGGATATTATTTTTAAGATGCCCCCAAATTCTAAAGAAAATTATTTGGAGCTTAAAATCCTGATAAAATATAAAAAATTAATATTTACAAAAAACTAAAGATATTTCAAGAAAATTAATTGCTTTAAGTTTAAAGCAAAATATCCATCAACCCTTTGTATAGTTTGTCATTAAGCAGAATGAATTTACAATTAACCTCAGCTCATACTGAAATAATATCATATCAAGCACATCATTGTGATCACTATCAAAAAATCTCACTGTAGTAAGGCTGTGGCATGCGTCATCTAATCAGGTGGTTTAACACCAAATGACACTACTAAATAATGGTTATGACGATGGCCTTTTGATGTCATGGTTTCACCGTAGAAATGCACTTTTAAATTATTGGTACGACCAATTCTCAAATGTTTTCTAATGACTCTGCCCCTTAAGTTGTGAATCATATAGTGCAATTGATATGACTCAAAATCCTATGTTAGCAAATGATGACTTAAAATTGTCCTTTTAGTCAAATGTCTACCTCATATTTATAAGATCCCTTTGGATAATGCAAGCTTTGATTGTCAATAAGAATCCTTGGGTCAGGTTGTGTTGACTACCTTTACCGACAAATATCTGCTTTAAATTGGAGGTGATAAATTTCCTCTAATTTAAAATCAAATTGTTACTATAGTAAGCTAAGCATTTATCTCCTATCGACTTGCCTAAATTGAAAGGTTTCTATCTTCACAAGGAGGGTCAACTAACTATAATAGAGGCTTGCGCCTATGAAAAATTTGGAATAGAATTTTGAAAGTCTTGTGAAATGAGGGATAAATATTTGGATAGTATCTTATCTACAATCCAATCCGCCTTCAAAATATTTGCCCTAGAAGCATAAACTCTCTCAGGAGATTGGGTGCAAAATTTCAAAACTCACAGGGCATTGCTAACCATTGATGTATATCTGATGGGTTAGTTTCATCTGTAATACACCAAAAAAAATTGGACAAAATTCACAGGTTGCTCAGTCCTAAGCTAGATCATAAGTTAAAGATGGCGGTTCTCTATGTTTTATAGATGACCCAAATCCAGATAATTATCATGCATCTTATAACATCATGGGGACTGAGTTTTCGTAGGCCAGGTGATGAAAATAATTTTATGTAGAATTTAATTTCAGTGAAATTGTTGACTAATTAAAAAAAAAAAACAGATTGCTTTTAATGGAAGCAGTAAGATTTATCATAAATGTAAAGTAACTGACAACTTTCAAGGGAAGTCGTAAGATCTATCCAAAACTAAAATTACAGACAACTTTCAATGAAAACAGTTAGACCTATCACAAACGTAAACTACAGACAACTCTCCATGGAAGAATAAGACTTAATGTTTGGGAAACTTCTAAATAAAGTAAAAATCCCTAAACGAAACTAACAGGTAACTCCTAAGTAGAGCCGTAAGACCCATTTTAAATCAAATCTTCGGGCAACTGCTAAATGGAGCCGTAAGCCCCATCCTAATCAAATCTTTGGGCAACTACTAAACGAAGTCGTAAACCCCATCCTAATCAAATCCACGGGAAACTCCTAAATGGAGCTGTAAATCCCATCCTTATCAAATTTATGGGCAATTTCTAGGTGGAGTTGTAAGCCCCAAATTAGATCAAACTACTAGGCAACTTTTAAATGAAGTCATAAGCCCCAAACTAAGTAAATTAACCGGCATTCTAACAGATGTAAGCCCCAAACCACAACATGCACCCCATAATGACTTGAATTATAGCCAAACCATTTCAGTTTACTTGGATTCCCTGAGAGGAGTGAACCTATGGATGCTAATTAGATTCCCGGATGCTATGATCAATGATTGTTAGTATTGATAGATTGAAACCTACGATATTCTTGGGCCGAGTGATCCGTGAAATTTTAATCGGGTCTACCTCTATCTCCCACAAATAAAACTAAAACTAAAAAAATTCCTAAGCTATACTAGAGTGATTCATCCTTAATTGAGCATTCTCTCTTACGAAGTAGGAGGGGTAATTAACCATGATGGCTTGCACTCATAGGAAGTGAAGACTCAGATTTAACCGAATCCTGATATAATCCTTAGTAGAAATCTAGTTAATCAAAGCTCAATCTGCCTTAAGAAGAATTGAATCCTAAATCTGAAAAACGGGATACACGCTAAAGTGCCATTTTTATTTAGCAAATAGAAATGCCAGTGCAATACAAATGGCTTATGAGGAGTCCACTTAGATTGCATTTAACAATTGATTTTGTGGAAATATGGGGCATCCCTAGTAAGGAGTTTTACCTTACTCCAATCCATCGGAGCTTGACATTTGAAAATATATTTTTCCTCATAAAAAAAATGAACTATCATGTTTTCGTTTTATATCTAAAAGGAATCTTTGGTTCTTCATTAGAGGTCTGCGTGCAATTTTGCATATTTGAATCTACGCCTTTTTTTGAGATTTTATACTAAAATTATTTCATACCCGTGAGTCATTTGATTTTAGCAGAAGAACAAGTAATTTTCTTCATTACTCTTTTTTCATCATTATTTAGGATGGGCGAGTTAATGCCTTTTATTCAACACCTTCCATATATACCGATGCAAAATATGATGCAAATGAATTTTGGCCTCTCAAGACAGATGACTTTTTCCCGTGAGTTGAAGCGTTTTGAAAGTAGAAGTTTCTTGATCATTTTAGTTTATTTGACATTAATAATGCTGATGTTGGCTGGTAAACTTCAGATACGCAGATGGACCAAATAGATATTGGACAGGATACTTCAGCAGTAGGCCTGGTTTCAAAAGATTTGTTAGAGTGTTGAGTGCTTACTATCTAGTAGGGCTTCTCTTCTCTTTCATATTTTGAATATATTATCTAAAAAGTGTAACATCTAATGTTTTCTACCACTTCGTAGGCAGCAAGGCAACTGGAATTTCTTAAAGGAAGAAACAGCTCAGGGCCAACCACTGACAGTTTGGCTGATGCTTTAGCCACTGCTCAACATCATGACGCAATCAGTGGAACTGAACAACAGCACGTTGCAAATGATTATGCCAAACGGCTATCTATAGGCTATGCAGAGGTGAGAAATTCTGTTCAAGCTGTGTGGCAAGCCTCTCCTGGTTCTATTGGTGCTCCCTGTCATTGAACAAACTACCCTACCTTGGTATTTTATCGTCTTTTCAGTCTGAGAAAATAGTTGGGTTATCTCTCGGCTGCTTGACAGAGTCACTTTCAAGTTCTGATTGCTATGACCCCGCAACAAAGTTTGAACAGGTTTGATAAGCTGAAATTGCTGTTTTACATTGCAAGGAAATCTTTTAGATATCTTTGGTAAAATTGTAGAAATAGAACTTATAACTGTTCCATCAGACATAGTCTATGATAGTTCCACCTTCCAAGTGTTCTCCAGTAAAGCAATTAAATTGACCTAAAACTAACATGCCTCCTTATCATTGAAAAAATTAGATTGATCCACAACTAACTAGTCACTAAATTGGACAGGCCTTGAGTCAGCTAACTCCATCTCAAAGGGATGGATCTCTTCGAAGTGAGCTGCACTTCAAACCCTAGAATTTAAGATAACACTAAACTCTCTTCTTACAGCAACTAGTGGATACAATATACATTCTCAACCATTATGATTTAATCACCTTAGTGATAAGGAATGAGCTCTTGAGGGCTACTGAACGCCATATGCTATCCACAAGTCACCATATCGAATGCAGCAGCAACAATAATTGATTGATGCAACTTCATGAGAAACCGACTCCAAACACTGAATTCACAAATGGACACTCAAGGAAAATCCCCTTGTGTCCTGCTCAAGTTGCGGCCCAAGGAAAGAGATTGCATGCATGGATGAAGAAAATTTGAGGGAAGTTTGCACATAGATATTTTCAAATAATATCGAAATAAAATATTTATAATAAAAATAGTGTAAAAAGGAGTAAATAATAAATATAATAATAATTGGAAAAAATATACTTGTGATAATCAATATAAAGTCCTATGTAATAATAATAAATATATTTCTATTTAATAATAATAAAATATCCATGTTTGTATTTTTTTTAATTAAATTATTTATTAAATATAACTTTCAAATATTAGTATTTATTTTTTAATTTATTAAATATTTCTTTAATAAAAAATATTAATAATTCTATTCTAGAATGGTTCTAAATTAAAACCAGAATTATTAATAATTTTTTTTATTAAAGAAATGTTTAATATATATATGTTTTAAATACTATTACTTTAAATTATATTTAATAAATAATTTAATTAAAAAATAACTAAAATACTTCTTTATTTAACATCATTAACCTTAAAATTTGATGTCAGGACAAAAAAAGTCTATTTTTATAGAGTTGAGGGACCAAATTGGTCATTTAAAATAGTCGGGATCATTTTGGTCCTCACAAAGAGTTGAGTGACCATTTTGGTTCTTTTCTCTAAATGTTAGATTCCTATTACTTGAAGCTATGCGCTATGAAGACATAGTTTATCTTCTTCCACTTCATAGACTTATCAAGATCTTATCATGAATTGTTAATTAAAAATTATAATGAGATATCAACATAACATGGTGGGTTAATTACAATTCTAAATCATATTATCTCAATGGGAAAAAAAAAAACAAATTGCCACTAGTTTTCATTTTAAATTGTAAGAAAATCATGAACAATGTTTATTATTTGGATATCAATCAGGATCATATTTTTTTCTTAACATCGAAAGTGATGTAATGGAATCATAACATTCACCTTTTTATAGTTTATTATATCCCAACTTATAAATTTTCTATATTCTAATACATTTATCTTAGGAGCACCATTTAACACAGCTTACCCCTAGCTAATACTTTTCCATCTCCACGATTGGGCATTAAACAAGTTCACTATTGTCTGAGGTGTAATACTCTAACTTACCCCTGGCAGTTACTTTTATTGTCGGCACAATAAGGCATAGATTTTCTTTCTATTGTTGTTTGAGGTAGAGGGCAAAATCATTAATGCGTTAGTATATTGGTGTCCCCTACTAGTATCATAAAAGAATGAACTCCATCTATTAGTATGCACATGCATTTGTTGTTATATAACATTTACCTTTTGCATTCTTTACACCATGCCTTTAGTAATTTTTGCATACATTTCATGAAATATTCTTAGGAGCTTGAAATATGAAAAGTACTGAGTATTTTAATTCAATATGAGGGTTATATGTATGAGAACGAGAAAATCAATTTAAACAACTTTATGATAGTGATTATGTATTAATAAGAATATTATTCAATGTAGATAGGAGGCTATAATAATAAATGCACTAAGTTTAGATCATTGTTTAAACTTGCGCAATATGAGGCTCGCCTTGAGGCCTGCATTTGTGCAATTCCAGTAGAAAATGCCTCGAGGCTTACGCCTCGAATTTCTTTTATGAGGCTTGCGCCTCAATTTTGTTGAGGCCCGCCTTGAGGCTCGCCTCGCCTCACTGGTGTGAGGCTTACGTCTCACCCTTATATATGTATATGTGTATGTATATATATATACATATAAACTTACATTTACAAAAATCATAAAGTAAAGCCCCGATCAAATCATACTTCGTGCACCCCCAAGTTGCAGCAATTTCCTCTCAACCTCTAGTCCGTTGCCTTCGCCACAACCACCAATGTCATAGCCATCGTCAAGGATCACTTAAAAGCCGCATGCCATCACCACCTCTAAAATTTTTGGAGAAGAATGATAGAGAAGAATTAGAGCATGGTTCTAGCCATTTAAAATGTAATTTTGCTCAATAAAATCTTAGGTTTCCAAATTAGAGTTTTATGAAAATTTAATTTTGCATTAATATTGTTAAGGAAAGTTTAAAAATACATTATAATGATGAAATTTGAATTTTCCCATAATTTTTTAAGTTTAAAAAATTAGGGTTTTTCCTAATCTTGAGATTTTGTGATAAGTTGTTAACAAATGTTATTCCTAGGAGTCTTGGGAAGGCTCTAATTATAAGAAAATGAGATTTTTATCAAAAAATTATTTCCCTAATTTTTTAATTTTAATTAATCCAAAAAATAATTAGGTTTAATTATAATATATGTTAAGGAAAATATTTTAAAATGTAATAGGAAGGAAATATGTAAAATTTAGATTTCTAAAATTAGGATTTTAATTAAAGCCAAAATTGTATTTTAAAATTTCATTAATTACTTAGGTATAAAGTAATTCATAAGGGAAAATAGTAAAGAATAACTGTGAAAATAAGAACGTGTTGTATTAATCAAGTTTTTGTTAATTGGCTAGGGGTAAGTGACAAATTACTCTCTAAATTCATGTTCTTTCTCTTTTAAGATGTTAATTATTTTGTCTTGCATATGGATTTAAGTATGTTTATGACGCATTATTCTTTTAAGAGATTAATTATTTTAAATTGCATATGGCCTTGAGTGTATTGAAAATTTTAATGGTATTGTGTTTACATATGTCTTTAGTTCTTCCATTAAGCAACTTATGGCTTTAGTTTTTCTTCATGCATATTGTTGCATATTTAGATAGAAAACTCTATTCATATGTACAAAAGTTCACTTTTAGCATGAAAATTCTTAATCAAATCCATTTAGTGGATTGAAAATATGCATAGTTGATATGATAAATCACTTTGATATGAGGCGGAGTACCAATAAGGTGCATTTGCACAATATGTCTCTTCGGGGTAACATGATGATGAATGACCAAATATGAAAATATACCTGATCAGTACAATATGGATACTCTGGTACGGATGTTTATATATATGATATCTATGTTGTAAAGCAATGTAAGGAAGTTTAGAAGTTTTATGTCCTTTAAAAGCATTCAATCATAAATGCTTTATAGATAAATACAAGTTTAGTTAGCATGCATATTGATTTTTTCTATATTGCATATGAGTTTAGTTTACTCATCATCAAAACTTTTCTATAAACTGAAGAGCCACTAATAAAAAATTTCTATTTTACCTGTTGTCATTTGCACCTCGCCTTCTGTAAACATGTTCTTCTCTTTCAGCCATTACTTCTCTTAGGAATTTCCTGAAACATTTAAACTCGTGGTTTGAGTTTACTAAGTAAACTCAGTGGGTAACTATATAATTTATATAAAAATATAAATTAACATATATTCTTTCCTTTCTTAATCTTGTTTATTTCAATTCTTTAACTTAATACTTCTTTGAATATTTTCATTTAAAATAATTTGAAGCATTTGTTATCTTTGATATTTCATTTACATTTCCTTTTCCCATTTAATTTGCACAGGAGCACCGTCTCAAAGTACCTAAAGGTACAACCTTTTCCATTTAATTTCCTTTTCCCCATTTCCATAGAAATTTCCTTTTCCTTTTTCGTGCACGAGTACGGCGTCCCCAGCCAGTACCATAAGGGGGTGACTCCTGTCGTTTTCAATACCCTTTTCCTTTATTCTTTTCTTTTCTCATTTTCATCGTTATTGATACAATTGCATACAACACATCTTACTTGTATCTCTATAAATATTACTTGTCATTTGCATATACGAATCATGTACATGTATATATTTTCTTTCTAAACTTTACTTTCTAATTCTTTGATATACTCATAACATATCCTTTTTCTTTTCTATAATTGTACTCATACATGTCGTTGCTTATTTTAGTTAACTATTTCTCCAAAAGTAGAAAAAAATCATACATCTATCAATTTCGCATATACTTCTTTCTAAACAAAAATAGAATGGAAATAAAGAAATTTTAAACTTTTAAAAATACCCACTTGAACTTTTCAGGTCTTCGACGAAGGGTGTTACTTCGAATTTCTCTCCAAATCTCTATCATCAAGAAATAAAGTTTTTATGAATTTGCTTTATCAAATAAAACTCGAGAATAGTTTCGAAATAGAATTTCTTACAATTGGATTTTCCAAATCTCCCAAAATCCTTCTTCCCGAAATTTCCTTTTTCCTCGCTTCAATCCCTTCCTTAACCTTCAAGAAATATATCGCTCACTTTAAACGAAGGAGGAGAAGAAATTTATAGGAAAATCTAAAAGAAATTTCAACAAACCTTTTTCCTTATTTTTCCTCGGTCGTTTCTTCCTTTCGTTGCAAAATTCTCTCCAACCTTTGTTTCTATAACAATAAGAACGAAAAGGAGTTGTTAAATCTTACCCTCCAACGCGCTCGTTTGCTAAAATTGGAAGAAAACGAATTCTACCTTGCTCTCGCGTGAATTCCCGACCGTCCGCCCCTTCCTGTTCGCGCGATTGCTCGGTTCCGCGAACTGTCTGTTCCGCGGGATAAATAAAGGCGGGCCGGCCGGTTCGGGTGAACCGGCCGGATGAACCGGTTGTCACACTAGCTGATAGTGGAATCAACTAGTATCTGAATACCCATACAAAATCATTACACTATATAATAGTAATAGACATGAATCCAAATCTCTCTATATTATACTTTCCATCATCTTTCTACCTTACCTTCCAATACAAAAGTAGCTAGCACCACCCTTTTATTATCTGGACAAATCATACCATTTAAAATTTGTCCAATCTGTAATAATCATTAATCAGTCTTCAATTACAGTTGGATCAGTTGCTCCCTTAATTGCTTGTGGCTTGAAAGTTTGAAATATCCTCAGATGTTGATCCACCCCACTTCTAAACTTAGATTTGGGCCTATTGCTTGATGATGATTTCTGCATAGATGTTATTTTTTGTTTGCATTTCTTCCTCAGTAATTGGCTTAGATGACTGACTATTTATTCTTTTTGGTAATTCTTCTTCTCTCTCTCTCTCTCTCTCTCTCTATATATATATATATATATATATATATATATATAATTTGTTTAATTTAGGTGATCAATTAAAGATTGAATCATATTATGCATATATCTTTTTTCAACTCTACTATAATGAATACCAAATTCAATCAACGTATAGCTCTGTCTAAATTAAATTTATTTTAATGTCCTCCATTTCTTATCAAATTATGCTTCCATTACAAATTTCAATCTCAACCTTGGCTCTGATACCAATTTTTGTCACACCTTATTTTGACCCATCTTTGTCAACCTAAGGTGTAACAGAGATACATTCGTTAGGATCGAGTGAATAGGAAATTAATTGATCTAGCCCATTACAAGACATATATTATACTCTAATTATAGAAGTATACTTCATAATTACATACTTCAAAACATGCTCAATATGCATGAAAATAAAATACAAAGCATTGCAGGTCTCACTACCATTTTATAGAATTTTCCCTTAAGTTTGAGAGGGATTTTTCTATTGCACAACAAGCCCGATGCATTCCTCCCTTTCAAGCATCCAATTGGAATTCTACTAATAGTATCCCCATCTATTTCACCTTCACTCTACTCAATAGACCCAAGTTATCTAAATGTGTACTCTTATTAATGGCTTGATAGCCCAAAGTCATAATCCCGCCCACTAGATCTATTATTACTAAAATTACATTCCATATATTTAGTTTTTGATCATCTCAAACGAAAGCCTTTAGACCCTAAGGTTGACCTCCATAATTCAAGTTTACCTTCAACTCCCTCTCTAGTTTTATCAACAAGCAAAATATCATCAGCAAAAAGCATACACTAGCGTACAACCTCTTGCAAATGTCTCGTGAGAACACAAAAAGATATGGGCTTAAGAATTATCCTTGATATAATCCAATTGAAATAGAAAAATACTTGGTCAAACCACCTTCTGTTTGAACACAAGTAATAGCTCCTACATATATATTCTTAATGGCTTGAATATAAATATTAACCCTTTCTTACGTAGAACTCTCCATAGCACTTCTCTTGGAATTTTATCATATGTTTTCTCTAAATTAATAAAAATCATAAGTAAATCCTCCTTATTCTCTCTATACTTCTCCATCAAACCTCTCAATAAATGTATAACTTCCATAGTAGACCTACTTGATATGAATCCAAATTGATAATGAGAAACATTAGTGTCATTTCGCAACCTATGCTCCATAACTCTCTCCCATAGTTTTAAAGTATCGAACATTAACTTAATTCATCTATAATTCACACAATATTGTGCATCACCTTTATTCTTAAAAATAGGAATTAGCACACTCATTTCTACACCTCTATTGAAATATCTTCAGATCCAAAAGCTTTTTCGAACTTTATTTTCTTTAAAGTTTCTTTAACTTCGGTTTTACTAATATGCCAATAAAAGCAAAAAATAGATATTTTTTTAGGATGCTAAAGTCACTAAAGTAAATTGCATTATTATAATCTTTATTTAAAATTTTAGCACAATATCTCATCCCTCTTTATTGAATATCCTCTTCTAATAAAAATATTTTTTGATTTTCATCCTTAATACACTTCACTTGAACGAAATCCTTACTTCGATCTCGTTGTTTAGCTAATTTATACATATCCTTAGTATCTGATCTATTATATAAATCATTAAACGTTAGAGTCTTTGCATTACAAATTACTTTCTTAGACTCTTTACGAGCCTCTTTATATCTTTCCCAATTATCCAAATTATTACAGTTAAATCAATTTTTACAACAAATTTTCTTAACTTTTATATTTTCTTGCATATTTTGATTCAATCACCAACTTTTTTTACTATTAATAATTTTTCCCTTTGATACTCCAAACACATCTTTTATAATATTCTTAATATCACGAGCTATTTGTTCACACATAATATTAGCTTTCTCATACACAGATAAAATCTTAAGATTTAGAATCTTTCTCTTAAAAATATTGTTGTTAATATCTTTAAATGCCCCATCTAAACTAGAACAATAATTTGCTTTAGTTTCTTTTTTCTGCCCCTTCATCTTAAAGTCCAAAACTAATAAGCGGTGTTGGATATATAAATTTTTACTTGGAATAATTTTATAATCTTTGCAATCTAAACGATATATTTTTCTTATAATAAAATAATGAAATTGAGATTTATTATATCTATTCTTATAAGTGATGAGATGGTCATCTCTTTTCTTAAATAAGGTATTGACAATTACAAAATCATAAGCTAAAGAAAAATCTAATATGATCTTACCACTATCATTAGTCGCTCTATAGCTATATCCATCATGAATACTTTTAAAATTATTTACCTCTCTACCAACATGTCCATTTCAATCTCCTACAATAAAACTCTTTCTTCAAGAGATGTATTTTGTATTAATTTTTGTTAGTCATTTCAAAATTTTAATTTTAAACACTTATCAAAATGAATTTGAGGAGCATAAGCGCTTATAATATTAATAATCTAGCATCAATAATAATCTTTACAAGTTATAATTCTTTCTCTAATTTTTTTAATTTTTACAACATTATCATTCAAACTCTTATCTATAATCACACCTACACCATTTCTAGTATGACTCCAAAAATATCATAGTTTAAATCCCAAAATACGAATTGCCTTTGCCTTCTCTTCAACCTATTTAGTTTCCTGAATGCATAGAATATTTATCTTACTATGGATCATAATATCTATTAATTCTATTAATTTGTTTGTAAGAGAATTTATATTCCAAGTTCCTATCATAATTTTTATTTTATGGACTAGCTTATTTTCCCACATCCGTCCATGATGTGGGAACCCTTGCTTATTTAATACTACACATGGGCGCCGGTGCAGTGACCCTTTCTCACTTATCGTTGTATTTAAGCCATACAACACGTCGCTTCCAGACAACGTCTTAGCATTAACATATTGTATTAAAGGATTCATATTATGATTATTCGACAAATTTTGCACTAGCTGTCGACAATGTTTAAAATTGCGTATACGGGTATTGAGGCGTTTTTCATTTGTGAGGCGAGGCGCAAGCCTCAAGACGTTTTGAGGCGTAAGCCTCAAAATCAAAAGATTGCGTAAACATAAAATGATAAATTTTTTATATACTAATGAGTGAATAATATAAAACATAAAAAAGCATAAGATATGAATTGAAATAAAAATATCCCAAGAATAAGACAACATGAAATATAGTTCAACTCAAAATTCTATCTTTCCCAAATCCCAATATTCTTTTCATTAACATATAATTCCAATTTCCAAAAACAAATAGCAATGACATATCACATAAGAACTCATAAATCATCAACACTGTCATCACTAAGGGGTTTTTCATTTGAATCATCATTATGATGAACTGCTCTCTCCCTTTCCTCCTCTCCTATAGAGTCCAATGTCGGGCATTTACTTCAAAATTTATGTAATTTTTAATATATATAGCGTGAGACGTAAGCCTCATGCCAGTGAGGCGAGGCGGGCCTCAACCAAGTTGAGGTGCAAGCCTCATTAAAAAAGCTCGAGGCGTAAGCATCGAGGCGTTTTTTACTGGAATTGTGCAAAGGTGAGGCTCATATTGCGCAATTTTAAACCATGACTGTCGACTACCTATCGCACATCTTCTTTTTTCATCTAGGACTTGGGACATGACAATGACAGTGTTAAAGCTTATCTAAAAACTTTAAATAAAATTGTGCATACTCAATCTTTAATTTACAACTTATTGAACAACTCTCTATCTACCCCCAAGACCACACATAAAAAAATGACTGTATACAAGGTGCAGTCGATCATCTTCGGTAAAGCCTCATTGGCTCCTTTTCTTTTCTTGCAATATATAACTGATGAGTTAAATGTTCAGTGGGAGAAACAATTCTAATATAAGTTTCAATATACAAGAATAAGAAGCAATCAATATGCCTATTAATATTTGAATTAATGCAAGAGTCTTAAGCAGAACCATATCATACCTTGGTTTTGAAAAAGAGAAAGCGTTGAAAGAAAAAATAATTATCAGTATACATTTTGATGAATGAATAAATTGTATCTCATTTTAGTGAATGATGAATGCATAATAGTGTGAAATTATTATATGAAATCTTTCAGGTTTTTTCGCATTTAATTGTTATTTCATTCTTGTACATTGTTTTAGAAAAGTCATATTATGACTATAGGCTTTTCCATTCATAATAGGCATCACTTAACATGCAGACTAATCATTTATTAATGGCCCTTCTCTTTATGGTTGCATCTCAAAACACTATCTGTTTAGAAGAGAGAGTCGAGTCTCTTCTACAACGGTCCTTATAAAGGCTTACCTCATCTGATCTTTTGTCTTTCTTTGTGCAGTTCATCACTTGTTGGCCTATCTGACTTTTCTCAACTTTCATTATCAATCGTATTTTTTTTTAAAATATAGTGATGTTGAGCATGAATGTATAACCGATGATAATCAAATTTCCCTCTGTTATAGTACTCGTGGTTGCTACATTTCCCATGCTACAGTGTCTTCTCTATAATACCCAAACTAATAGCTGCTTCTGCCTTCTGGTGCTTTGTTAAGGGAGACAGAGGAGTATAGATAGAATTTAATTTTGGCTTAAAGGTTATATGCATTTATTTATAGAATTTAGTTAATAATTTTTTTAATAAGTCCGCAGTCTTAATCACAAAAGATAAAAAAAAGAAAAATCGGGCTGCTTCAATATGTCAAAAGATGTGCAGGAAAATTAAATTAGAAACTCTAGGAAACTGCAATTATATGTGTAAATTGATTTTTGTTGATTATTTTATACATTACTATATATGAAAATAATCGTAATGATGTGTAGAATGAAATAAAAGTTATTTCACTGAATTTTGAAATGTGCAAAAAATAGGTTATAATTTTCTGGGAAAAATTTAAACTTAGCATTTTGAAAAATTTTGGGTATAATATATGAAGGTTAAAATGTTAAATATCTAAGTAGCGTCTTATCTGTATCTAATTTACCTTCCAAAAACTTCTATCGGAATTTAATCTATTAAAACTTTCCCCAAAATAGCGTGGAGAGATTGGGCCCCAAAAGCCAAAATGTTCGGAGCCCATTTTATGAAGTTTTGGATAAGGAGTCAAGTATGAATCCATTGTAGATAAAGCTTTCAATAATTGTACTTATGTGAAATCCAAACCCTCCAAATTTCATCCTAGAAGTTGAATTACCGTCTTCTAAAGCATCCATCTTTAAGACAATGGGCCAACAATCTTGGTCATGATATATAGGTTTCATCGGTAATTTTCTTGAAAGCTAGATTTTTTTAGTGACATGATTAATACTTATTCCAGTAGTTTTCTTCCTAAAAGTTTATTTACAATCTTCTAAAACATCTCTTTCAGCCATCTAACTTAAGCTTTGTTTGGGACGGCTTTCTTATTGCTTCTTAAAGCAGCGTTTTAGTTCAAAAATTAAAACTTTTGAACATGAAAGGTGCTTTAAGAAGCAATAAGAAAGTCGTCCCAAACGAAGCCTTAGTCTTCGTTTGGGATGGCTTTTTTATTGCTTCTTAAAGTGAAATTTTAGTAAAAAATTTTACTAAAACTTTTTTTAAAGCAATAAAAAAGCCGTCCCAATTGAAGCCTTAATCTGCTGCTTGGGCGCTGTTTCTGTTTTATGGTAAGATATATTATGATGTTAAGATATATTATGAGGTATTAAGTTACAGACGTCTGATGATATATTTTATCCTACTTATGTTATAGGCAAAAGTAAGTTTTTTGGCTATTGATTAGTATAGAAAATTTAGTTGATGTTTATTTTAACGTATTGCCCTGATGAACCTTTGCATCTTCATAAACTTTTCATATTTTCCGTTTATTTTGGAATTTGGCCTATCGATTAGATAAATTATCTGCTGGAATAGTGTACGAATCTGCTTCACATAAGTAGCATTAGCATCGTTCTGGATTTTCTTTGTTAGTGATTATTTGTTCCTTTTTTTCTTCTACTGTCTAGTGTCCGCTTCTGAATATAAGTTACTGTCCTCCCTCAGAAGCAGAACTCTCTCAGGGAAAAAGCTTGGTAACATGGTTAATTTTTCATAATACTTTTGTCAGATATGGTAATCTTTACAGAAACTTTTTGAGCTACTAAAAACCATTTTGTAGGTTGTTCTTGTGTACAATTCACTTGGATGGAAAAGGGAGGATGTGATTCGAATTCCAGTAAGAACTCTTTCTTACTGTTTATCATGCTTAGCTAGATTTGTCCTTGGGAACCCCACGTCCTCTCTACTCCCTCACCCTGCCCTGTAGAAAAAGAAAAACAAAACACTAGCATTCATGTTGCATGGCTCTTGAGAAGATGAGAACTGTAAAATTCAGGGCTTTATTCCTTCTTCTTTACTTCATGTCCTAACTATTATTACAGGTTTAAATATTTTAATATTATTTTTATGATGGAAATCAAAAAGCTGTTTCTTTGTATTATGCACAAGGATTAAGTGGTGTTGACCTCGATGCCACAACCAATGGGAAAGAAACAAAAAAAGATATAATAATTAAAAGGTTTGAATCATTACCTGTCATGAAGCCATGCCTGTATCTCTGCTGAGACCCAGCTGCAACTACAGTAATCATTCCCTATGCAAGTTGGCGCCGAATGGTCACATCCTTGCGTAGCCAGCTTCTACCCCTCTCTTCAGCTACAATCAGTATAAGAGAAAGCGAAGTCCCACCAGCTGATGAAGCTGCAAAATTCAGATAAATCTTGAACGATATCAGCAATATAAAATAGAAATATTACATCTATGCATGATTGCCACAGAGAAAGATATTGAGTAATTATAAAAATATTAGAAACTAGTGTGAGAGTAGTGGAAAACGGTGAACAGAAAGTGGCAATGTTATATACTACCACCAATCTACAAAGTGATATTCTTAGAACCTAAGTATGAAGCATCCTGCACCCTATCATTTTCATATGGATCTAAACCTGACAAGAGATAACATGTCAATCAAATTTTTGACTACAAGTGCATACAAAGATCTATAAGGGCACAAAGATAGACTCTTGGAGATCTACAAAATGAAGCCTTTAGCATGACATCTAAACAAGCTTTAGGAGATCCGCTAAATAGAACCACTATGTGACATCCAGAGCAAATATCTGGAGATCCACAGGGTCAACCAACATGTAATAAATGTGATTCGCTCTGGACGCGTATCACATTTATTGGGGGGCATTTGTTGACCTCCATGCCACAGCCAAAGGGAAAGAAACAAAAAAGATATAATAATAAAAAGGTTTGAATCATTAGCTGTCCTGAAGCCATGCCCGTATCTCTGCCGAGACCTAGCCCCAGCTACAATAATCATTTCCTGTGCAAGTTAGCACCGATTGGTCACATCCTTACGTGCGTAACCAGCTTCTACCCTGCTCTTCAGCGACGTTAAAAGGAGAAAGAATGAGGACATTCAACTCTTGTGCTCTTCTCACGTAAAACCCCTGCGACTCTTGCGACCTCCTGTATGCAAGCATTCCGACGCCTCTTCTGAAGCTGAAGCCAACCTCCATACTCATCTCTACCTTGATCTTCCCGATTTCCCAAATCTCTTGCTCTCGACTGCCATCCGAACACAACTTCACCTTCCCCAATATTTAGGGGGAGAGAGAGAGAGAGAGAGAGAGAGAGAGAGAGAGAGAGAGAGAGAGAATGATTATGATTAGTTATTATAACTATTATTAATTATATTAGTCATTATTATAATTATTGATAGTTATAATAATTATGTTATTTTAATTGTTAGTAATTATAATTATTATTAATTATGATATTTGTGTCAACATAATTTTGATAATTATAATTATTATTAATCATAGTAATTATGCTATTATAATTATTATTAATGATAATGATTATTATATAATTATTGATAATGATTATTATTATCAACTACAATAATTATATTATTATTTTTTTATTGATTATCATTATGATATCATTATAAAAAAAGAGAAATGAAAAAAATAAGAGAGAGGGAGAGAAAAAAAGGAAAAAAAAAGAAAGAAAAACAAAGAATGATAAAAAAATGTTGATTTTTGTGCCTTCCACGTCGTCGGTCACCAAGGTATAACCCCTTTAAACCTTAAAACTCCGAGAGCCAACCCTCGAAGCTTGCTGCCCGACAAAACAACCACCTATATACGCTTTTCTTAGCATGACGAGAGAAAGTTTGTTGCGATGCTTGCGATGAAATGAGTAATCATCAAAACCCTCGTTTTCGACATTCGTAACACACTAGAAAGTCGCCTATATAAGCTTTTCTTAGCGTGGTGAGAAGGGAACCCAGTGCGAGGCTTATGACGAGGTGGGGATAGTTACAAGTACCCGTACACTGAGAAAAATTGTGTTTTCAAATAGGCGCTGTAGAATACCCATACACCCTTTTTTTAATGTGGTGGGGGACGAAGATTACGGCCACGGTGTTCGAGGACACCTAACATACATGCTTTTTTTAGCATTGTGGGAAGGCCTAATTTCCCATAATTTCGCCTAAACAATTAATGATGATACCATTTGTACTCAAATGAATAAATACAAGCTTGATTTTGACAATGAAGATTTGGACTCGAATGTGATATGAGCTATAATGACATTGAACTCAAACTTGGATTAGAGTTTGAAGCAGACGAGCTCGAGCTTGAACTTGAACTTGGTAAATAACACATTGGACATGAATTGAACAATTTGAATCCAAACAAAACTTGTGTAGATCACAAAAGACCCGACTAAAACATGACATTGAATGAGACTTGAACTCAATGTAATGACAAGGACCTAATTTAAATCCAATTTGAACTTGAACTTATCATTAAAACCGACATGACTTGAACATTTGAACTCAAACAAAGAATTGTGTTGGACTACAGGGGACTTATGGAGGAAGTTATCTAAACATAATCGACATGCAAAAGCAATGGCATGCTCATAGCCGATAATACAAAAATCTTCATGCCAACCCTCGAAGCTTGCTGCCCGACAAAACAACCACCTATATACGCTTTTCTTAGCATGGAGAGAGAAAGTTTGTTGCGATGCTTGCGATGAAATGAGTAATCATCAAAACCCTCGTTTTCGACATTCGCAACACACTAGAAAGTCGCCTATATAAGCTTTTCTTAGCGTGGTGAGAAGGGAACCCAGTGCGAGGCTAATGACGAGGTGGGGATACTTACAAGTACCTGTACACTAGGAAAAATTGTGTTTTCAAATAGGTGCTGTAGAATACCCATACACCCTTTTTTTAGTCTGGTGGGGGAAGAAGATTACGGCCACGGTGTTTGAGGACACCTATCATACATGCTTTTTTTAGCATGGTGGGAAGGCCTAATTTCTCATAATTTCGCCTAAACAATTAATGATGATACAATTTGTACTCAAATGAATAAATACAAGCTTGATTTGGACAATGAAGATTTGGACTCGAATGTGATATGAGCTATAATGACATTGAACTCAAACTTGGATTAGAGTTTGAAGAAGACGAGCTCGAGCTTGAACTTGAACTTGGTAAATAACACATTGGACATGAATTGAACAATTTGAATCCAAACAAAACTTGGTGTAGATCACAAAAGACTCGACTAAAACATGACATTGAATGAGACTTGAACTCAATGTAATGACAAGGACCTAATTTAAATCCAATTTGAACTTGAACTTATCATTAAACCGACATGATTTGAACATTTGAACTCAAACAAAGAATTGTGTTGGACTACAGGAGACTTATGGAGGAAGTTATCTAAACATAATCGACATGCAAAAGCAATGGCATGCTCATAACTGATAATAAAAAAATCTTCAATTGTCACTTCAACCGGATGACAAATGTTAATGATCGAGTGTGTTAAGTTCATCACATACATGTTGCGAGCCATTTCGAGGGATAAAGAATTTTAAGTATGGCTTGATCATAAAGTCATAGAAACGTGCCCATCTATATTTGACAATCAATAAGGATTGTAGAAGTTGTGATAATTCGCCTACATATGACAATACCTGTTGAAATATACGACAGTAGTTGAGCCATGAGCATGATGACATTCATACAATTAGCCATTTTAGAAGTATGCATGGAAATTCTTATGGATATAGGAAGGTATGCAATGGATGCAACTATGTTATGTTGTCGACATCAAGTAACTCATAGATGAGCATAACAATCATCTTAAAAGCAGTAAAGGTCATGAATACATATGTTGTTTACAACATAAGATCAACGTACAGTGAATATAACAATATTCTGCGGGCAGCACCAACATACAAGTAAATGCATTCAACCCCGCAAACAATAGAAATCAAGAAGGTATATACATACAGCTTGATTGCAAGTAAGTATGCAAGAATCCTCAATGAATGCCACTACAATTTATGATAGGTAGAACACCAAGCAGCTCACTCACATCCATCAAGTAATGGAGTTGAAGGAAATATATAATTCAATTGCAACCAACAAAATGGAAGTTTGGATGCGTACTATATCCCATCCATGAACTATTACGGCCAAGGCACAATGATCACACTAACCACACCTACAATAGAGCAAGGATAACCACAACAAATGCGACATTATGTTCATAAGAGGAATTCAAAAGGTGTACGATAAGTGTGACGAATATAATAGCTCACTAACTGATGTGCATGAAATGGTTAGTGATGAGTGTAGCAGTGTCCAACAATAAAGATCAGAATATGTGGGCTCCAAAAATTCGTCCCCGGCCTCTGCTTGCTTTGCTTTTCTTCGGGGGAGTTTTAACGGAATTAAATTCCGGGGTAAATTTTGGTAGGTAGATGGATTTGTAGATAAGACACTACCCAAAGATTTCGTCCTCATTTTGCGAGAACTTTATGATTTGAGTTCTGGTTTCCTATAGGCGCAAGCCCCTATGGTTAATTACTCCTCCCGATAACGAGAGATAACTTTCGATTAAGGCTAGTCGTCAATCAGATACATAGAGATACGTGTTATCTGAAATATAGTAGCAGCAAGGTCATAGATATTTGAAAAGTTTGGATGTTTTAAAATTTGTCTTGAGATATTTGAGAAGTTTGATACTTAAAATTGAAATATCACAATCTTGCACTTAAAGCGGATGGTGGGGGAATGGATAATGGACCCGATCAAGTTTCAATGGTTCCGTCATCTCGGGCAATCGTGGTCCCTGGTCTACTTAGTCAGAGGGATAGTCGTCCCATCTTGACAGAGTGATCCTTGTCGGCATTCATGAGTTACTTCGTCCAAGGGAACCTTATAGACCTAGGATGGATATTTGCCCAAGAGGACAAAATTGAATCCACCTTAGCTAACAGAGGGCTTTGTGCCCTATTTATTATATCTTATTGATTCATATCTCAATGATTTGATGATACTAAGGAACGTATTGGCTCTGGTCATAACTGATATTTGTGGTGCCATTTAGCAGCAAAACCACTTGGTTCAGAGGGCCCCGGGTCATAATCGTTTATCCTGCGGTGCAATTTGGCGGCAAAACCGCTGGTTAGAGGACATGTACCACCTCCTTACTGGCAAAAGACTATCTTGAGAATGAATTCTAGTGATATTCTCGACCAGATATTAGCTCTTTGTGAACTAGAGTAGATTTTATTTTGTCCACCTTGGCAAACATTTGCGAATGGTGGATAGATTTTTTCTTTAAGTGATTTGATGGATTATTTCAATTTTAAATACTTGGATTTTAAAATGTTTAGATTTTTGTGGGTATTTGGGTGGAGTTTGGAAGACATTTGATAAGTGTTTGAAATTAACCATTCCGATTGAGATCTACATTCAATTCAATCATCATCGAGGTGAATGGGGTTATTTTTCTTTTATTGATTGAACCTTGTCAACTCTGTTAAGATGTGGACAGAGGATTGTGTTTCGTAAACTTTATGTCTTTATTTGTGAATTTTCTTTGTTATAGGTCTTGAAGGCCTAATATGAATATATAAAATAAATATCCTGATCTTCTTCACAACAACATATTTATTTAATAGTTTGAGCTGTATCGACTCTTATCTACCCGCATAGAAGGATCATGCTCGAACTTGGATTTATTTATTGACCCACACAACATCCTTAGACATCACATGTGTACACATAACACGCTCGTCGGGGCCCATGCGGGTGTTCGGGGGCATTTAATAATTATTTATCAGACATTGTCAACTCTTATTTACCTGCTTTGGAGGATCAGACCTAAATTTAATGAATGGCTCAGCATCCCTATACGTCACCTGTATTGCTACAACACGTTCGTCGGGGCCCATGCAGGTATTTGATTACATATCATAGTGCATGTGCTGGAGAATTCTAGGATATTTGTAAACGCTTTCTGTCCACTTGCATGGATGTTACGGATCCGGTGTCGTATCGTAGCAACTTTTGGATTGAGTTGTTTACTGATTTATACAGGTAGATTGTCATGCACTACTTGCATGGTTTATACAAGTAGATTGTAGTGCACTAACAAATTTCCTAATTTATTCGTGGGTAACTGCAAGCATTGCAGTTCTCTTTTACTTGGTCACATTTTACCTGTTATATGCGAAATGAGTTTCCCACAGTAACTCATAGAAGCTTACTTTTGATGTGGTCTTTTGGCATTTTGCTCGTAGATGACATCTAGTGTATGTGATGAGTCTTCCACAGCGGTCCGTAAGAGCTTGCATTTTGTTGTAATCCTTTTGAATTTTGCTCGTAGATGGCATTTGGTGAATATGGCGGGTCTCCTATGACGATTTGTAGGAGCTTGTGTTTATTGTAGTTCCTTTTATATTTGTCCACAAATAACATGTGGTGCATATAGTGGAACTCCTGTAAGGGCTCATACGTATTTGTATTTGCTATGTATCTTTTGCCTTTATTTGCAGATAAATTGTTGCATCCACATTGAGGTATGACTACTTTTATTGCATGCCTCTATCACCTCTGACTACGAGCAGGTTACTGAACTTGTTAGCATACTAGCCTTCATTAGTCATGAACTAGTCATCATTGGCTACGAGCTAACTAATGCCATCATATTCTTCATAGTTTCCTTCAGTGTGTTCTGCTATTGGACAATCATCTCTTTCATATGATTGATACAATCGTCACAATTGATCGTCATTTTTTTTTGTATGATTTGCAACAACTTTCCTATCTGTTGTTGATTTATCATGAGTCCCTTTGTTATTGATAACATGCATATCTCTATACATTCCATTTAGTCTTTGCTTGCAAATATGTTACATTTATTGCAATCATTTTTAAGCAAATTATGTTGAAATCCACAAGTCCTTTACATTTAAGTTGAAAGTATTCTAAGTAATATGATAATAACTTAGGTTGTGAATAATAGATTTGTTTAATGACATTTTGCCTTCTAATTGAAATGACGATTCCTCGATGTTCCTTGAAAACTTTGTATCGTAACTCATAGGTAGATCACCACATCCCTTACAATACCTCTCGATTGTTACTTAGGGATGTATCATGTCCACCATTGCAGGTGGACTATTATGATCCATGGGATCCCCTCATGTTGTAGCTTTATGATCAAGCCTTATTCCCCATAATCTTTGTTATTTGGAAGTCGAATCGTACTTGCAAAATGGATTGCAACATGTACGATGAGCTTGACACTATTGGTTATGAGTATTTTATTACCCAATTGGAGTAATAATCTCTAAATTTTTAAAGATGATTTTGTGTTATTAGTTATAAACATTTCATTGCGCTCTTTCTCTACTTGTCCCTTGTTTATATGTTGCCACTTTATCAAATCAAAAATTTTATTTTAAATTATGCTTCACATTATCCAATTGAGCTCAATGTCCAAGATAGATTCCAAATTATTTGAGTTCAACTTGTTGTTGATTGTTCAATGTCCAGTTTCTTGAGCCGTGTCCAAGCTCCATTCAAATATGGTTCAACTCAAGTTCAATGTCCTTTGTGGTCCTTGCAAGTTCATGTCTTAGTCCTCATAGTCATTTGTTGCAAGTCCATGTTTGTATTCAATTTCATTTTTACTTAGGTTCAAATATTTTTATAAATCATTTTGTGTCCAAATACAAGTCCAAATAGTCTCGTGTTCATCCGAAATTTTGACAACCTCCCGACGTCTCCCCTGTTTAGGGGAAAAACCAAAAGACAGCCTTTCCCTCCACACTATATGAGCACTTCAGGTAGATGTCCGTAGACACCGCTTTTTTTTTTTATCTTTTCTTATTATAATTAACTATGCTTGATAATAATAAATTATGATTTAAAAATAATTAATTATAATTAATACTAATTAATTTACATTAAAATAATTAAATATAATTAATTTTAAGTAATTATAGTTAATTATTAATAAAAATAATTAACCATAGTAACATTAAACATTAATTAAAATTTATTTTAATTAAAACTAATTATTATTATAAATTAAATATAATTAAAATATTTAATTATAATAACTACTATTAATTATATTTAACTTATTATTAATAATGACTAATTATAATTAAATAATAATAATAATAATAATTGTAATAATAACCATTATTATTATTAATATTATCATTACTATTATATTTAATAATAATAATAATAATATTATATAAAAAAGCTCTCGTCTCAGCTCGGCAGACTCACTGGATTTGGCTTAAGAAGCGCACGAAGGGGAGAAGGATTGTTACCTTCACAGAGAGCAAACGCCCGTCCTTGCAATCAAAATGCCATAACTTCCGAGCCAACAGAAGAGGAACGTCGTCGAGGGAGGTGAAGGAGTCGGATGGGCTAGGGCTTCGTGTATGTGGAATGCTCCTTCCCTCGCTCTCTCTCTCTCTCTCTGGATCGTCACGGGCAGGGCTTTAACGGGGCTAGGAGAGTCGTGAGGGAGAGGCGGCAGGATCTAGGATGGAGACCTTCGACTATAGAGGCCGCGGGGATTTCAGACAGGTTTCGGCAATGGGAGACAAAGTCGACGATAGTGGAGGTCTGAGGGGACTCGGTTCAAAGCTCTTGCGTGGGAAGGAATCGAATGAGAGCGATTCTCTCGCTTTTAACAGCACAAAAGGGACAATGATCGAGGTGAGGTCTTCGCATGCCGGAGCAGGTGCTGACAGCGGCACTGTTTGCAGGAGTATGAGGAAGGTTATGTCGAAGCGGCTGATATAACGAGATTTGGTAGACACTACAGGAAAACCCGTTATTATCGCCGGACATAATCCGCCGGTAACGCAAAAAATATGATGGAAATATGACGTTTTCATCAAATTTCTGGTGAAATTCCATGCGCCGGTTTGGCACGTGTCGGAAAAAACTTTTTGATGTAAATAATATGCCAAAACACTTTCCGGCGTACGTTCCAGCGTATTACCGACAAAAAAATGCGAGCCAATTACGTCGCTTTCGTTAGATTATTCCAGCGATAAATACGTCAGAATTTTCGACGTATAAGTACGCCGGTAATACTGGCGGACAAAATGTTGCAAAGGTCGCCGTAACTAAAGCAACGAATAATAACCAATGCATTATCCGCCGGAAATACCGGTGTATATGTGACGCCGGAACGAATTGAATAATTCATTGTATGGTCATTTCCGGCGCCATACCGACATATTTTTCGCCAGAAACCTGTAGTAGAAACAAAAAAATTGCCTTCCCTGGCAGCAATCATATTTCCACACCTACTCATATACAGATAATTGAATAATTAGTTCCACAACACAGATCTACACAGAACAAATATCAAGAACTTCAACAAATACTTATAAACATAAATGTAAACATTACAAATTGTTCATTAACATCAACCAAAGTTCAAAAACATCACAAATTGTTCATTAACATTAGTTCATATGACATTACAAAAATTAAACTACTCTGACTCCGTGGACTCATCCTCAGCTGGAGCTTCCTCTTTTCCACTCAAATGCTCCCTCATTTTGCATATTTCATCCAACAAATGATTGTGTTGCTCCTGCATCTACATCTGCATCTATGCTTGCAACTGAACTTGCCAATCAGCTTGTGATTTTCTTACTTGTTCTAGCTCCTCTTGAAGGGCAGTTATATGTTGACTAGGTAAAGACTCATATGAACTGGATGCGAAGTTGGATCTAGAAGAGGTCATCCCCTCGTATGTCTGGGCTTGCGAACCTAAATCATAAACCCTACCATGTTGCATTCCTTCTACGGCTTGCGACCAGATACGGTACTAAGAATACTCCACAGAGCCCTAGAAGAACCCTCACCTGTTGCGGCCTGACTCTCTCGAAGCCGTGTATACTCCTCCTGTGAAATTAGAATATATATATATTTAATTAAGACAAAATAAAAATTATTAAACACATATACTTACATGGGCTTTTCTTGCCTGCTCATCACCCCATTGTTGACTCTCCTATCGCTTATGAGTGTGACTATGCAATTCCACAGTAGTTGGTTCTCTACCCAGCTTTTCTTTATGTAACAGAATTTTATTAATATTTTTATTAAAGAAAAATTTTGAAATACTTTTTAAATTCATTATCAAACGTCGCCTATGCTCAGTATGTGGAATTGAGCCGCCAGTATGAAGGGAACTACCCTTTCCCCCAACATCTGAAGTTCTGTTCTGCCGATTTTGATCCCTCCTGCTATACTCTGCGCTGCCCCAAGCAGTGTTCAACTCAGCCCATATAGTCTCTCCAATCCACAATGGCCGCTCGCCAGTCTTTCTAATGTCTGTAAACATGTCGCGCATTCGAGTGGACCCATGCTTCTCAAAATTATTTCTAATTTTGTCATTGTAATGAGGCAGCCAACAAAAATCTTTCTGCATTAAAAAACATACAACATAGATTTTTGTTAGCTTAAGTTAAAAAGAATAAAACATTTATTTAGACATAATATAAAAAAATATTAAACAAAATTACCTCAAATTATCTAAATCACATTTCCCGGACTTCTTTTGGGACTTTCTTCCAAGAAATATAAGGAGCATCAAACCTGCTCCTTATAATGTCCTGTATTTTATATGTTGGTTGTTTTGACGGGTAGAACCTAAAAAAATAATATTATGTGAGAAAAACATATAATATAAAATAAATATATTTGTTAGCTTAAGTAAAAGAGAATATACATACGTGTCACCGTCAGGTGCTATCAACATTCGACCATCTGTCGCCTGCTCTGGTGCAGTTGGTGTCGAAGGTCCACCTGTAGTAGACTGAGGGGGTGGTGGGGGATAGGATGGTGGAACATATGGTGGATATGGATAAGTAGAAGGGGCAGCATAAGGTGGGGGTGGGTAGTAAGGGTAGAAAGGAGTACTCTGCATGGGATATGGTGAAGGAAATTGGGGGTCTGGTGAGTAGAGCTGCGAGCTACTAGCTCCAGGAGGGGGTAAAGGCTGAGTGGTAGGCTGAGATGAAGTGATAGGATGAGTGGTAGGCTGAGAATGTGTGGCATACTGAGACGAAGTGGCCTCCTCAGTACGTACTGGGCTAGATGGTCCAGCTGTAGTGATCTTCTTGGTGCGCCTATTAAAAATATTTTTTTATAAATCCTATGTTAGGCTCTTCACCTGAAGTCATCTGCACAAAAAAAAGAAATATTAAAAACATGAGTAATAACAAAAATATAATATAAAATAATGCAGCAGTAACAATAAAATAAAATGCAGTGCAATAATAATAAAATAAACGCAGTGCAGTAACAATAAAATAAAATTTACCTTATGTTAACTCATCATTTATTGATTTACTTTCATGTAATGATACATTTCCAACACTATCAGATTCCTTAAGACTTTCCTCTATGCTTAAATCTACTCCTCTAACTGCAACTCGCTCTCATTAATTCAAATTTGTTCATCCACATTATTAGAAAGATTTTTTAAATTTGACATAAACTCTTCTTGATGTGCTGATGATATTGAAGTGGTTTTCTCAATTACTCCTCTTGGTTTTGTCTTCATAACTACAAGCCAATCCTGTTTGCGTCGTAATCTACTTGGATACTTAACATAATAGACTTGACTTGCCTGACTAGAAATGATAAATGGGTCAAACTTTGCATTTCTCTTACCCTGCTTTACTTCTGTTATATCATAAATCGGATGTACTCTTGTGCCTCTATTTTGTACTGGATCAAACCATTCACAATTAAAGAGATACACAATATTTCTGTAACCAGGATATTTCACCTCTAATATTTCTTGTAATATCTCGTAGTACTCGGAATCATCTCTTATATGTGTATTCCCTCTTACATATATACCAGAATTTTCTGTCTTCTTACATTCTCACCAATCTTTTGTTTAAAATTTATAGCCATTATCCAAAAATATTTGATAACATTTAACTAATTTATTTGGTCTCCTAGCTAGGTCAAGTAGCCCTTGATATTGCGAATCACTATCTTCAGTATGAACCTTTCAATGAACAAGATTATATTATTACCATATTTATTGCATGTAGTGCTAATTAATTAAGACAAATTATTTAAAATATACCATATTTTTAAACCAAGTAGTGAATTCTTTCTCCACTATCTTCTGGACTTCTCCTTGTTCTAATATACTTAAACCATCAATGAACCTCCTACAAACTTTTGAGTTTAGAACAAAGTTCAGAATAATAAATATATGAATAAACTAACTCATACTTACTCGAGATACGACTCAACTTCATCACAGTTAAGAAAGATATACAATGTGATAACTAGCATATCCTTATCGGTCAAATAGCGCACGGTGCTAGCGCTTACGGTTTCACCACTTCCACTGAAAATAGATATATTAGAGTATTTACCAATATTTTGAGGTGCAATACTTCCACTTGATTGAGACATTGTTTCAAAGTAATACGAGCAAAATTGAGTTGTCTCGTATATTAAATATGCTTCACAGATAGAGCATTCGAGACATGCTTTATTCTTAGCGGTCTTTTTAAGTTTATTTAAATATCCTTCAAAAGGATACATCCATCGATATTGAACAGGTCCACCAGCTATAGTCTCATATGGTAAATGCACTAGTGGATGCTCTATAGAATAAAAAAATTTTGATGAAAATATTTTTTCAAGTCTTTGCTCTAAAGTTAATGTAAATGGAGCTTTTGATTTGAGAAGTTTTTCACCTCCACCATCCTTTAATTCTAATGCTTTCCTCCTACAAATCTTCTTTAAGTCCATTGCTTTTATATTATCTTTAGATTTATTTTTGATGTCCATAACTATATTGAAAATGTTATAAAAAATATTTCTATATATGCATGACATTCAAATTATGTCTAATTAGATTTGTTCTCCAATATGATAATGATCAAAAAATACTTTTCTTGGTCTAATTATGATTGACACCATATCTTGGCAATCTGTACTCAGCTAATATTAGAGAATCCATCATTGTGGGCATGAATCTCACTGTTTCAAATATTTCTTCACTATTTAATCTTGGAGGTGGTTGAAACTGTTGAAACTTGTTCAATATGAATTAGGTTGTTAGACCTAAACTTTTGTCCCAGCAGCTAACTATGAGGGGGGGGGGGGGAATTGGTAATTAAAAATTTATCCCTCTTTTTAAAATTAAAACCGAGAATAACTTTAGTGAATTTTATAGAAAAATTTTTCAACCACAATTTAAACAGTAAAAACATAAAGCAGCAAAAAAAATAAAAGACACAAGATTTATAGTGGTTTGGTCAAACACAACCTACATCCATTCCCCGGAGGTACCCTCCGAGTATTGCACTAATACCACTAGTGACTTTCCTTTTGCACCCACAGCAAGGCGGATAAGTCCTTACAAAAACTCTCTTCCACCACTACCAGGTGCGGTAGAGAACCGCCGTCCTTTTACACTCTCCAAGTGTTGGCAGAGAACCGTCGTCCTTTTACACTCTCCAAGTGTTGGCAGAGAACCGTCCATCCTTTCATACTCTCCAAGTGTTGGCAGAGAACCGTCCGTCCTTTCACACTCTCCCGGTTTAGGCAGAGAATCCTTCGGCTGTTCACACTCTCCAAGTGTAGGCAGAGAACCCTTCTGCTGTTCACACTCTCCAAGTGTCGGTAGAGAACCCTTCTGCTGTTCACACTCTCCAAGTGTCGGTAGAGAACCAGATCTCCTTGACATATTTTTTCAAAAGAAATTGTCTTGACATATTTTTTCACAAGAAATCTAGAAGGACGAGAGAAAAATGTGAAGTAATCACAAGTCACAAGTGGAGATTCTTACCTTTGAGTATCAAGTGAATCATTCACGCTCCAGTAGTAAGAATCTTCCTTCAAACTCTCTCTCACACTCTCTCCTTGACTCTCCCTTCAGTTGACATGAAGATCAGTAGGAAAAAAGATTAAGTGAAAATTTACAAAAGACCTTTTATATGAAAGACACGAAAAACCGTCCAAAAACTACTGATTTTCAAGTCAATACGAACAAGATCGTCCCGTACGAATAGTGCAAAATTGTTGCGTACGATACGAACTAAGTTCGTCCGGTACGAGCAGTTATTTTATAGCCACCCAGAAAAATAATTGCAGATGTTTCATACGTCGAAATAACAGAGCAATTTGTCCTGGGACGAATGCTTATGTTCGTCCGTACGAACAGTTCAAAACGTTGTCACCCGAGAAGATCGTCCTGGGATGATTGGTGTATTTTGTCCGTACGAATAATTCAAAGTGAGAATCCAGAGGAGATCGTCCTGGGACAATCAGTCTATATCGTCCGTACGATCTGGACTTAGAAAAATTTCTCACTTTTTCTTGATCGTTCCATTGCTCTCCGAGGGGATTAACTGACTTGATCGTCCCATACAAACATGGTTCGTCCTGTACGATCAGTGTGATTTTTTAAAGATCTCCCCAAGTGTGTGTGCTAAGCTATTTTCTCAAACTCAATTATAATAAAAATTACAAACTTTAATTTACAAACTTTCTCATGCTAAATTTGATTTGAAGTCTTCATTAGTCTGGAGTTCGATTATCCTGAAATGTTAGTCCACACAAGAGCAAAAATAATTCTACAAAAAAGTGTTAGGAGAAAAACAAAACTTAAAACATTAATATGTGAAATCATCAAAACTATACAAGTTACAAGAAGGTAAAACATGTAAATAACAACTATCTTAACAGAAACATCACCATTTTATTTTTAGTAAAGACATCTTTATTTCGCCTAAAAGGATGACTTGGATGCATAAACATGTGATGATAATCGAAACAAGTGTTCTTCATTCTATATTTTAAAGTGAATGATTTTGTATGTTCCATACAATATGGACAAGCTAACTTGTCTAAAGTGTTCCAACCTGAGAGCATTCCATACGCAGGAAAGTCATCAATTGTCCAAAGTAATACTGCTCATTATGAAGTTCTTTTTGGTGAAGATATCATATGTACTCACTCTCTCTTCCCATAATAAACTTAAATCATCAATTAACGGTTGTAAGAATACATCAATCTTTACTTTTGGATTGTGGCCTTAGAATGATAAGTGTTAGAAACATATAATGAGTAGTCATACACAACTATAGAGGAAGATTGTAAGGAGTGAGAATCATGGGCCAATATGAGTAAGGTAAAACAGACTAACTGGATGTAGTAAAATCATTTGTGTATAAACCTAATCTTACATTTCTTGGTTCTGCCGTGAATGTGGGATGTGTACGTTCAAAGTGTATTTAAGCCTCTGCTTCTGATGGATGTGTAATAACACCTTGCGGAATGTGATCATTATGTCATCTCATATATTCAGTAGATTTCATGGATGCATATAGCCATTGTAGTCTAGGAATTATTGGTAAGTAAAACATCCTACTGACAGGTACATCCTTCTGCTTTCTTTTATTTCCAAATTTTGGTTTAAACCTTGGTGCATTATAATAACGACATGCAATCTTTGACAAATCATCTTTAAAGTATAACATGCATCTATTGACATAACAATCTATCTTTGTATATGTCAAACTAAGTTTGGAAACTAACTTCTTTGTCCGATATAGATCTGTAGGAATTATATTATCTGTCGGATTTGTTTCCTTAAACAACTCAATAAATTGATTAAAACATTCACGAGCAACATTATATTCTGCCTTGATGCTTAACATCTTTACAGCAACAGATAACTCTGAGTGAGTGGTGCACCCCTTTCATATTGGTTGTTGGGCAACATATAATAAATCATAAAAATTCTGTGCCTCCTTATTCGGTAACTATTCTGTATATTGTTCATATTGTATTCCGGTTGCATCATGAACTAATTCCTCAAGATTTGGTCGGATATTTTCATCCTCAGCTACATTACTACTTGTAGATGGACCGCATTGAGATTCAAAATGTGGCTCGTACTCACCATGAGAAGTCCAATACCAATATCGTGACATTTATCCTCCGTGATACAGATCAACAATTACATTATCTGGTCTTAGGTACATTAGATTTTCATGTTTAGAACATGAACATCGAAACATTCCATCTGATTTGAAGCTTGGTAGTTATTTCGCTGTCTAAATGAAAATGTTCACCCCATTAATGAATTCATTTGTTAATGTCTTTCGTTCTTGCGCCAATCGTTTATACATCAAACTTCTTTGATTTCTAATATTCATTATCTACATATAATATGGAACAGATAATTAATGAATTATAATGATTTTGTGACAATGGTCAGATAAAGATTATTGGCAGACGTAATTAAGTCGAGCAATGTATGTTAGCTAATGAAAATAATGAGACGTTAATAATTGGCAACATGACAACTTGATTATGATCCGGAAAAAAAATGAAACGCCATAATGCCTCTCTAAATCACAGTTTGGTGTTCTAATAAGGTATTGAATAATTCGACGAACAACAACCATATGTATGTGATATGAATTTTCCATAAATTGAGTTGTACTACAAAGGAAATATCTGGTCAAGTAATAGTCAATTTGCTTAGACTACTATCCAATTCTCTTTATATTGTGGGACTTGTGTGAAGGTCACCTTCACTATGGCCCTTTGTGTTTGCTTCTAATGAAGTATCCATAGGGAATATTTATTTTGAAAACCTATTGAAGTAATTAGATTTCATGTACATTTATGTTGCTTTAGGAATGCACTAAGTGAATTAGTTTGTACCTCCAATTTTAAGAAGTGAGGACCCCAAGATTCTTTATATGAAAGGTGATCTAATGTTGTTGTAGATGATTAATTTGGGCCAAAACATATCCCATCCATAGCTTCGTTCCAACAATTATGTTTACTATAATAATAGCTTATTTCCAACAATTAAGAGCAAGTGGCTTGCCATTACAACCTCGTGCATTACAACAAAAACATGCCTTTATGACTTACCATTACAACCACGTGCACTACAACAACAATATGCCTTTATCTCACTACGTGGGGTCTCAACTATATGAATCATTTTTCTCCATTGTGTCCTATTAAAAGTCAAATTCTCATTTAAATCTAATAAAAATATTATTTTTAATACTTTCTAACCAAGCCGTGAGTCTAATACGATATTGAATAATTGACGTTCGTCGAATTATTCAATATCTTATTTTTTATCATCCTAATCCCTAAAGAGATCTCTCTCTCTCTATCTCTCTCTTCCATAATGCTTCATGAGTCCCACAACTATTGTTTTAATATCATATATGGACAAATTTGCACTCTAATAAGGCATGAAATGAGCATGTAACAATCATATGACTAAGAAAATATAAGGGAGTTCTTTCAACTTAGGGAACTCTCTCATATATTGACACTTGGAACAATCACTTGAGGAAGAAACACACTAGAAAATCAGCATTGAAAAATCAAGGAAAAAAATCAAAACTCATAGTGGATTTTTTTCGAAAATTGTGTCCTTTCGCCGGCGACAGAGGCGGTGATTGTCGATGACCTGTCATAGACGTTTGGAAGCCTCGACAGCGGCGATCTACAGTTGGGCGACGAAGCACAGCGGTGAGTTAAAATGAAACACTGAAGGAAATGAAACGCCAGACGGGCTTGGGTTCGGAAATAGGGCTTTCGCCGGCGGACTTTCCGGTGTATGGAACACCGGAAGATTTACCGGCGTCTATTTCGACGGAACCATTTCATTGTGTTTAAAAGGTCCGGCGTCTAATCCGTTGGTTTTTTCCGGCGTCAACTACGCCGCTCTAGATGATATGCTTAAAAATTCCGACGAATAAAACGACGTCACGAGTGTCGGAAAAATACTGACGCCTAGGCAGCCGGAAAAAACGCCGTAATGATTCCGTCGCACAGGACACCGGTCAAAACGTCATAGTTACCGATAGATATAAATCTGCTGGATTCTCCGACGGTAATAATGTGTTTTCCCGTAGTGAGATGTATGTTATAGTATTTTTTTGTTTCTTTTAGCTATAAAAGAGGTCAAGAGAATACAAGCAAGCATATTCAACCTTGCTAGCTACAATCAACAATGGTTAGCGAAGATGTATTCAAAAATTTTGAGGTGTCGCCTTCGTTCAATCAATACCACTTTATTGAAAGTGAATAAACCGGCTCCCTTCAAGTAGAGGAATTTGACGTGCATTGAACACAATAACATTCTTGTAAGCAGAGATCAAATTAGAGGGTTAACAATTGCTTTACAACACTCCTATGATCAACCTCTATTCCATGATCGATAAATACACTAATCTTTTGCAAGCCAAGGGCAGATGATATATAGCAAATGCAAATGTCCACGAGCTCTTGTAGGGACCCACTGTGTACACAAAGTATCATCTTTTAACAAAATGCCAGATGACTACAACAAATGTAAATGCCTACATGCCACTAAAAGAAACTTGTTGTATACCTAATATGTAATCCACAAGAAAGATATAAGGGAGCTGGAGCAAATGACAACATCTACTAGGCAAAGCAAGAGATTCGTTAGTACACTACAATCCACCTACAGAAAATAATAAGTAGTGCACGACAATCTACTTGTATGAAATAAGCAGATAATTAGTATAACGCTACAGCATCGAATCCGTATAATCCATACAAGCGAACATAAGGCATGTACGAGCATCCAAATAGAATGTTGCATCCAAATGGTGTTCACCCGCACAACTGATCTACATAAAGATATTAAAAAAATGCCACTGCACATGCACTGTAATATGTAAACACGTAGGTACACAAAAGGGGTAAATACAATTGTACACCAGCATGGACCCCAACAAGGGTGTTATAAGAACACACGTGAGTCTAGGGATGATGTACGGGTCTGTAAATTTGAACTCATTCCTCCTAAGAAGGTAAATAGGAGTCGACAAGGTTCAACAAATAGTTATAAAATGCCCCCGAATACCCGCATGGGCCCTGACAAGCGTGTTTTGAATACACACGTGACACCTAGGGATGCTACGTGGGTTAATAAATGAACCCAAGTTCGAGCACGATCATTCTATATGAATAGATAGGAGTTGACACGACTGAATTATCAAACAAATATACTGTCAAGGTGTCAGCCAAAATATATATTTTATACATTCATATAAGGCTTTCAAGGTCGATGACAGAAGAAATTCATTAATAAAAACATAAGGCCTAGGGACCCTATTCTCTATTGACAGCTCGATAGAGTCGACAAGGTTCAATCAACAAATAAAAATAACCTTATACACCCCGATGATGACAGCGTTGAATGCAAATATTAACCGTAGAGGTTAATTCCGAATATTCCAAATGCCACCTCAAACATCCGAAAATCCAAAACTTCAAAAAAATATCAAATTCAAATAGTTAAAATTGAAATCCAACCATTCAAGTGCTTAAAACAAAATCCATCCACCCTCTGCAACAGTTTGCTGGGGTGGACAAATTGAAATTTAATTCAAGCTTCTATAGAGCTAATGCCTAGTCGAAAATATCACTAGGATCTATTTTCAAATAAACTCTTGCTAGTAAGGATGTGGTACATGTCCTATGACTAGTTGTTTTGCCGCAAAATGGCACCGCAAGATAAACAGTTATGACCCAGGGCTCTCTAAACTGAATGGATTTGCCACCAAGAGATAACGGTTATGACCAGAGTTAATATGTTCTTTAGCGGCATCAAATCTTTGAGATATGAATCAATATGATATAATCGATAGGGCACAAAGCCTTCTGTTAGTTAAGGTGGATTCAAATTTGTCCCTTTCAACAAACATCCACCCGAGGTCTACAAGGTACCCTTGGACGAAGCAACCTATGACTGCCAACAAGAATCCTTTTGTCAGGTTGGGTCCACCACCTCCTCTGACTAAGTAGACCAGGGATCACGATGGCCCAGGACGACGAAATCATGGGATCTTTATCAGGCCTATCATCCATTCCCCCGTCATCCGCTTTAAGTGCAGATGGTGAAATTTTTAATTTTAAATATCAATTCTCCAACCATTCCAAATGCCTGGCTGCTACTATATGCTAGACAACACTATTGCTACGTATCTGATTGATGACTAGATTTAATCTAAAGTTCTCTCTTGTGATCAGGAGGGGTAATTAACTATAGGGACTTGCGCCTATAGGAAACCAAAACTGAAAAGTCCTCACAAAATGAGGGTGAAATCTCTGGGTAGTGTCTTATCTACAAACCCATCTGCCTTCCAAAATTTAGCCCGAAACTTAAATCCGTTAGAACTCCACCGAAAGAAGCAGCGGGTGAGGCGGGGGATGAATTTTCGGAGCCCACAAGTGGTTTTTTGTTACTGACATTAACTTTAAACCAACCAAGTAAATTTCTGCAGTTCGTGGCTTGTACTATTGCTGGGTCATTTTAGAAAGTGCATATGCTTAAATCTTCCAATCTTAGAAGGTGATTAAATCGTATTTTTTATTTAATTTCAACTACCTATTTCTATTCTGGTTAATAATTCATTGCTTTTCTTGTTATAATTTTTGAGAAAATAATTGTTGCACCGTTTCCATGATTTAGTAGAATGCATTTTTCATGAGTCAGTCTTGTGAATGCTTGACGGACTTCCAATGGTTTTATTCAGTTGAGAGAAATAATGCTATGCAAAAAAGAAAATGTCTACACCATAAAGAAACACAGAAAATGTTAAATAGAATAATAACACAGTGCAACACTAAATGATAATATCATAGTAACAACTGATTTTTGGTAGTTTTCCCTTCTAAATAATCAAGCTTGGTTGAGAGGATGGGAAGAGATTAAGGAAATACAAGAATAGGAATGAATGGAAGAAATATTAGAAGGGATGAAAGAATAGAACACGGAACAATAAGATCGTGAACTTATTGAAACAAAGTACAAAGAAAGTGAGAAGTTAGAAATTTGTGATGACATTATTCTGTTTATCATTTTTTTTAACTAGAAGGTTGAGTGTAATGGCTTACAAATTTTTTAAGGCGTATATTTTTCCTCATTTTCTATGGGTTCTATAGTTATCTACCTTTTTTTTTTAACTCAAACAAAAGTATATGTTAATTTTATTTAAAACAAGATTTCTCAAATGTGAAATCTACTCCTTCATATGGTTTTATTAATAAGAACTCATTTCAATTTATTTCTCTGTTTTAAATAAAAAAAATATTCCCAATATAAGAGCATATGTGATGCTATCAAGGATTTATGTACTTTTTATTTTGTTTGAACAATAGTATATTTTGTTTTCTATTTTATATCTTTTGTTGTGTTTGTCAAGTTTTGGGTCGTTTGAGTTTATTTAACAAAGTTTGTTTTAAGTTCTACTCATTGTGTCAGTTTTCTTCTTGTGTGTCTTTTGTGTTCAAGCAATATAGGGTCCCCTATATCCCTTGTCTACATCAATATGATACGGTTTTTCTAGTTTAATCAATTATTGAGAAAAAGACCAAAATTGCCCTTCAACTCTATGTGAGGGACCAAATTGGTCCCAAACTTTTTTGAGGGACCGAATTGGTCCCTCAACTCCTTTAAACGGTATCTATATGATCCAACCGTTAAAAGTTAACAAATGATTTGGAAGCAGTGCTAGCAACGTCGAAATGAAATTATAGTGCTGTCCTGCAGCGAGTGTCATGCACACTCGTCAACTCCACTCTCGCAGCCGTAATGAGCGTCCGAAGATCGAAACTTCTGCAGCTACAACACACTCGATTTCTCCATTACCTGGTGCGGCACAGTCGTTCGCATCCCACATGTGCCTCGTTTTCGCAGGTGCGTCACTTCCACTGGTGCCAATTTCTCTGTCACCTATTGCGGCACAGTCGTTTGCATCTTGTAGGTGCCTCGCTTTTACAGGTGCCGATTTCTCCGTCACCTGGTGTGGCACAGTTGTCTGCATCCTGTTGGTGCCTCGTTTCCTTTGGTGCCTCGCTTCCGCAGGTGCTGATTTCTGATTTCTACATCACCTGGTGCAGCATTGTCATCCGCATCCTGCAGGTGTCTCGTTTCACAAGTGCCTCGCTTATCGATTAACCGGTGGAGCAAAGTCGTCCGCATCGGAGGTACGTCACTTCCGCAGGTGAATGTTGACGATCATTTGGGTGCACAAACTGCTCTTTTGAGCCTAAATTTTACTAGATTCTTTGATCATCTTGGCTAACTATGTTTTGGCCAAGAAAGCCAGGTGCGGTTAGGCATTGCTTGGTAATTGATCAGGTCAAGTTATTTATTTAGTTGTGTAATGGATATCAATTATATTTAAGTTTATGAAATTATATGAATTTATGTTTAGAAAGGTAAATTTTCATTTTTATATGATATTTCATACATTTTTTATTTTTTAAGTAATAATTTTTTTGATATTTTTCTGTGCTTTCAATTAGCTCGGATCTACTGTAAGAATTTAGAGCAAGGTTGCTTTTTGCCTGCATAGTCAATAGTGACTCAAACGTTGCTCTTATTTATTATGAGTGATAGGAGGTTAGGTTATTCCATTTTGAATTAATTCTTCCTTTTTAATATTTTATTAGTTCTTTATTTTGTACAACCCACAACAGAGGTGATTTCTATGGAACTCAGTCTCTCCCTTTGTGAAGATGAGTTTATCCTTTATTTTGCACAACCCACAACAGATGTTGAGTTTATTAGTTCTTTATTTTACAAGTGCCATGGATTTGTCTTTGTTCACCGCACCTACCTCCTCGACTACTCCGGAGCAAAGAGTCTCGCCATGAAAAAAAGAAATTTTATCATTAATTTAAGAAATAAAATATGCACTTTTAGAAATTAATTAAATGTGAGAACAATTAGGTGCTTTAACTAGTTAATTGGAGAGAGAGAGTGAGAAAGAGTGAGAGCATAAGTATTTTAAAATTTAATAATAAATGAAATCTTAACTAGTGAGATACTCTATTATTATGTTAAGAAATAAAATATATTTAAAAGAGTAATGAGTAATTCAAAATTTTGATAATAAATAATGTCTTTTTATAGGTGTTAAAATTTATTGATCTTGAAATAAGGGGCAAGAGTGAAGTAATATAATACCTATATTCAAGGTAAGTATTATGTTTTTTATTTATAGTAATGATTTTACTTTCTCTTAAATTAAATGCATAGTAAGATATTATTCATATTAATTTAGTTATTGTTGATAAAGCATGTCTTTATTTTCTCATATTCAATGATTGTTCATATTTGTATAGATGATAAGTGATATTTTGTGATTCACATTTTTCATATAAAACAAATAAATGATATATGCATGAAGTGGATATGATAGATATGCTTGCATGTGCATATTGATTGATGGATAACACCCTTTTATGATACTAGTTGGGGATGCAATGTATTTGTGCACGTAAATGAAAAATGTTATGAAAGTTGAAAAAGAAATGGAAAAGGATTACCTTTATTTATACTATTTTATACGCAATCTCTTATGATGGTTGCACTATTTATAAGAAATGATAAATATATGATTTATGCATAATATTGATGGTCATGCTTGAAATTAATCTTAAATATAATTACTTTTTATTTGGAAAGGAGCATGCATATTATTCCCAATGTCTTGTGTTACTGTAATTTAGAAGCATGATATATTTACTAGATTTTCTTTTATGACTCACTCTTATGTTTATAAATGAATACAAGTATTATTCAAAAGAGAAATGAATAGAAGAGAGAATATGTATCGAAGGCGTGACAAACCAAGAGAAAGATATTTATATAGCATTTAATTTTTTTTAAAAATAGAGGTTTTAGTAGCTCTTTTTGTGTATTGGAAGTAGTTAGTTAGTAATTGGATATTTATATCGAATAGGAAGACTCCGTGGAGCTTTTCAGAGAATAGTTCATACCGATTTGAGCAAGGAGGCAAATGCATGATAAATTTATAAAATTGATTCAATGAGACAAACCAATGATGCAATACGAAGCAAAATTTACAACCCTATCCAGATATGCATCGTAGCTAATTGAAACAACAAAGAAGAAATGCTATCAATTCCTATCTAGTTTAAAAGATGCAATTAGGCAACCTTTCGTACCTTTAGGAATTAAGGATTATACAATATTAGTAGAAAGAGATAGAAGGGTGGAGATTGAATTTCAAATCTCAAAAGGGATGAGATTAACTTAAAAGGAAGAATGTTGAAGAAAATATCCAAAACAATTAGACTGATGGATCAAATAGGAAGAAACCTAAGTTTAGCCCTAGTGGAACTAATAGGAGTACTGCCAATAGTCATGAAATCTTGTGCTAAGTGTGGAAGATTTCATAAGAATTATGGGCTCCAAAACTTGCTACTGGTATCGTCATCCTGGACACATAGCAAAATTTTGTCCTACATTACGTCAGAGGACTTAGGCGAAGCACCTTCATAGAAGAGTTTTGGTTAACAAAAGATGATAGAATCGATAGTTTCAGCTCCAACACAAAATAAACCAAGATAAAATATTCGACCGTGAGTTTATTGTTTGACTTAGGAGGAGCCTAATGAATCTTTAGATGTTGGCAAAGATATGTGAGATCTCTTTAATAACTAATATAGTAACATGTTGTAGATGTTTTATTTTATATACTTATGCATTTAAAGTTTATATTGAATGAAATTTAAGATGTTATTTTTGCTTGAATATAGAGTAATTATGTTCAATTTAACTCATAATAATATATTATATTTGTATTTTATAGTTTTATGTAAATTTCGAGAACAAATTTTTTGTAAGTTGAGAAGATTGTAATATTCAGAATAGGCAGGTCAGAGAGACGATAAAGATGAAGCGTAAGGAACAAGCTTTTGTTACATGGACAAAGTAGTGAAGATTGAATCGACGAACATCTAAGTCACAGATGAAACAGATGAAGCTGTCAAAGGAGGTTACTTGGTCAAGTGTTGCGTCTGTCGCGTTTGTCGGTGAAATCAAAGCGAGACGAAATGCACAAAATTATAAAGTGTCCATTGAGGAAGTGGAAGAGGTGCTTGCGTTGCCTATAAATTCAAGAGAGAAGGAGACAAGGGGGACGGGACCCGCGAGCAAGCCGAAGAGGGGTGAAATGCATTCGTATGGGTTAGGGCTTGAGATTGACATCAGCTAGGAAGAAAGGTAAATTATTATTACTTTTTAATTTTAGATTATATGTTTAACTGATATGTTGATTAAAATTTAAAATAAACTAAACATCTTATCTAATGCATGATTATTATTTATTAAATTATTGATTTATGAATTTTTTTCTATGAATAAAAATAGTAAATACTATTAAGAAAATTTAATAAAAAATTTTACTTTGAAAGTAATATAGTTAAAAATTTTATTTGTTAATTATAATATATATGTATATATTTTTGAGTATATGTAATACACATGTAAAGATACCATAATTAAATTTGTATATGAGATTTTAAATTGCATAAGAAATAAATGAAGTTTATTTTATGTTAAATTGTAAATTAAATTTAGAAGAATAATGAATTTATCTGCTAAAGATAAATTGTATAGAAAAATAAGAATATATTTTGTTAAATATAAAAATTTCATTTTAGAGATTAATAGTAATAATTAAATAATGATTCTTCATCTAGAATGAAAATAATAAATTTTATTATTAATTTAAATGACAAAATAAGCACTTCTAGAAATTAATTAAATGTGAGAACAATCAGGTGCTTTAACTAGCTAAATGGAGAGGGACAATGAGAAATAGTGAGAGCACATGTATTTTAAATTTAATAATAAATTAAATCTAAATTAGTGAAATACTCGATTATTATGTTAAGATATAAAATATATTTAAAAAGAAAAGAAAATTTAAATGCTAGCAATCAGTAATTCAAAGTTTTGATAATAAATAATGTCTTTTGTTTAGGTGTTAAATTTATCGATCTTGAAGTAGGGAGCAAGTGTGAAGTAGCATAATACCTAGATTCAAGGTGAGTACCATATCTTTTATTTACAGTAATGATTTTGATTTCTCTTTTAGTTAAATGCATTAAAGGGTTTTATTCATATTTATTTAGTTATTGTTGCAAGTGAAAACATGTTTTTATTTTCTCATATTTAATGATAATTCATATTGGTATGGACGATAAGTAATATGCTGTGATTTGATTTTTCGTAGAAAATAAATGAATGATATATGAATGAAATACATAAAATATATATATGTTTGCATGTGTATATTGACTGATGGAGCACACCCCCTTATGATACTAGTTAGAGATGCAATGTACGCATGCACATAAATGAAAAAGGAAAAAGAAATGAAAATGGAATACCTTAATTGGTACTATTTTAGATGATGTCTCCTGTGATAGTGATACTATTTACAAGAAAAGATAAAGATATGATACATGTATAACATTGATGGTAATGTTTGAAATTAATCTTAAATAAAATTACTTTTTGTTTGGAATGGAGCATGTATATTCTTTCTAATGCCTTGTGTTATTGTAATTTAGAAGTATAATGTGCTCATTGAGTTCTTTTATATCTCACTCTTATATTTATAAATGAAGACATGTATTATTTAAAAGATTAAAACGAGTAGAAGATGATAGAATGCGTATCGTAGGCGCTACTCATTGAGAGAAAGATTTTAATATAGCATTTAAAAATTTGGAGACTTTAATGGTTTTTTTTGTGTATTGGAAGTAGTTAGTTAGTAATTAAAAATTTAATTAACCGTCTAATCGTTTGTTCCCGTCTTTTTAATTCGAGCCTTCGGGTTGGGTCGTGGCAAGTTGTTATGGCAGGAAGAGGGCTGGGTGGAATCAGGAAGAGATAATCAAATTGTATCTTTCTTTCTTTCTTTCTTGAAGAGATAATCATATTTCAATTATATCTTTCTCTCTTGTTGAAGAGATAATCAAATTTGAACTATAATCTTTGTATTCTTGCATTTTCCTTGTTTCTTATTTCATGTTTTTAGTTCCAAGATGCATCAAATTGGTATTAGAGCAAGGTTTTGGGAGAGATGGCAGCAAATAAGATGAATGCATTAGAAGGCGAAGTGGAGCAAATCAATTCCAAGAAAGAGGAGAAGTTTTCAACCATCAAAGGAGGATTTTAAACCATGGAGGGAAGGTTTTCATCCACAGAAAATCGATTTGGAGGATTGGAAATAATGAGAAAGCTCTTGGAGACACAATGAAAACACTCCAAAATCGGTTCCGATGGTTAACACTCACAAAGATTTGACTAGGTTTCCCTTGGTTGAATTGAAGGGAAAGGAGGTCAGGCGGGAGAAGTTCGATGAGGAGAGTTTCTTTCATCAAGAGCCACCTCTTGCGGCTCTGAGAAAGGGTGAATCTGGATTTCTGGTTGAGGAGACAGTAAGGAGGGAATTTTTTGGAGGTGGTAGTGTGGTCGACCATTATAAGAGGCATTTCAGGCAAGGGGAATGGGCTATCAATGAAGGAGGTGGTCAAGCGCCACTTCCTAAGGCTCCGAAAAGGGGCGGAAGAGGGTTTTTGGATGGGGGACAATAGGGGGTGTTGTGGTGGAGATGGTGGGGTGGCAACCACTATGGGAAATTTTTTAGGCAAGGGGAGTGGACGAACGGAGAAAGGGGGACAAGCCTAGCCATGGGGATCGGTTCATGTGAGGCGGGTGGAAGAAAGATGGGATTCCAACCCTGATATATGGGGGGAACATTGAGGGATCACGACAATTGCTACAATGGAGGAGGACAAAGCTGTTGGGGCGGTGACAATGCTAGTGTGAGGAATTTGAAGATGCTAGTATTCTAAGGGGAGGATGCCCATGGGTGGTATACTGGATGGAGGTGTATTTCGTGGTGAATGGGTTGAGAGAGAAGAAGCTTATAGCTGTAGGGCTATGTCTAGAAGAGAAAGCCCTCGCTTGGTTCTAATGGAGGGATGTTAGATTAGGGGTCGCCATGGCGTACATGGAGAGATTTGAGTTGCTATCAGGGTGGTTAAAGGGAGTCTCAGAGGTGGTGTTTGAGAAAAATTTTATGAAGGGCCTCAAACCTGACATATGTGAGGACCTCTGATTAATGAGGCCGAGGGGGTTGAAGGAGATGATGGAGCTAGCCCAGGTAGCGGATGATCGATGACAGATGGAGAGGATTAAAAAGAGCGTAGTAGTGGGAGGCTCTTTTAGAAGTATCTCAACTTCACTGGCCCTGAGAACCCTGCCAATGTCATTTCAGCAGCTCACATCGAGGGATAAGAGTGGGGGAGTTTGCTTTGAGACCACTTCAAGTGCCTCATAGAGGTAGAGGTGTAGGACAAGAAAGTCAAGGGTTTGTGCTTCTACTGTGATGAGAATTATGCAGTAGGCCATCGATGCAAGGACAGCACACTCCAGGTCCTTATGGTCTATAATGAGGAGGGGATCGACAATGAGGATTTGGTGGAGGAAACATAAGCGGGAGGGGAGCACCTATACCTTAATGTGGAAGAAGTACCTCTTAATTTAATGGTGAGATTTACTCCAAATCACACCATGAAGGTGAAGAGACAGATCAAGGAGTAGCCAATGGTGGTCTTGGTGGATTGTGGGGCTACTCATAACTTCATCTCAAACTAGGTCGTAGACTAGTTGGGATCGAAATTGGTGGATACATAGATTTTTGGAGTCATGATGAAAAACAGGAAAGGTGGAGAGGAGCAGAGGGATTTATAGGAGGCTGGTGCTAATACTTTAAGGCCTATAGATTATGGGGGATTTTCTTTTCTTGCATTTGGGAAGCACTGATGTGATCTTAAGAATGAAGAGGTAATAAACGATGGTAGAAATAAGGGTGGACTAAAAATCTTTGATGATGGAGATTCAGGTGGAGGGGATGAAGGTGGTGTTGCGAGGAGATGCCAGCCTATGTAGAACTATAGTTTTAGAGGGCAGTGCTGGGCTACTTGGTAGAGTTGTAGAAAGAGGAGGCTCCAGAGATCATCCAACCACTCTTACAACAATTTAGTAATGTGTTCCCATTGCCTTAAGGCTTACCTCCCCCAAGGGAGCATGAGCATGCCATCAACCTGAAAGAAGGGGTATCCACTATCAGTATTCGATCCTAGTAGGTTCAGAAGGATGAAATTGAGAGGCTAATCAAAGAAATGTTGGAAGGACCCTTACCTAAAGCCCTGAAGGAGTTGAGGAGATTTTTTGAACTCACAAGATATTTAATGAAGTTTGCGAAGGGTTACAACTATATAATATGGCCATTGACATAGAAACTTTAGAAGGATGGTTTCAAATGGGGGAGGCAGCCACCAAAGCATTTGAGCACTAAAGAAAGCCATGTCGAGTGTCTTTGTGTTAGCACTACCAGATTTCAACCACTTGTTTGTAGTGGAGATTGATGCATCGAATTATGGGTTGGGGGCAGTCCTCATGCAGAGTCAAAGACCCATTGTTTATTTCAGCCAGGTGTTGATATCTAAGGCTATGTTTAAGTCGGAGTTTGAAAGAAAGCTGACAACAATAGTGCTGGAATTATAGAAATGGCATCATTATCTGTTGGAGCGACACTTCATAGTCAAGACCAACCAGAGGAGTTTGAAGTTTCAGCTAGAATAAAGGATGTAGATAGAGGAGCATTAGTGGTGGCTTTCCAAGTTATTGGGTTATGACTTCGAGATTCAGCACAAGTCCGTGCTAGAAAATAAAGAAGCATGGGTTCCTTATGACAGGATCAGGACATAGTTCCCATCCTTCCACCTTGAGGACAAGGTGCATTTTTGCGGAGGGAGTATTGTTATGGCAAGAGGGGGTTTGGGGCAGAATCAGGAAGGGAGCCAAGGGAGGGTTCGACCAGCCTTGTGTCAACTAGGAGAGCTGTTATGCTTTATAGGAGGATAATCAAGGGGAGCTATTTAGGAAGGTTTCCTAATTATGTTTATTGTGATTAGGAAGGTTTTAATTGTTTATTAAGGTTTCCTAAATTATGTTTATGCTATTTAAGAAGGTTTTATTTGTGTTATTGTGTGTTTGAGCTATTTAAGAGAAAATTTTATCTAGGATTAGGTCATAAGATAATTTGTGTTTGCTGTACTTTTATTTTGAAGACCTTCGTAGTGGCATCTAGGGTTCTAGGGAGAGCTGATCTACCTCTCGAATAATAGATCAACTATATATATTTTTTTGTTGTTGAAATGATAATCAAATTTCAACTTTAATCTTTGGATTCCTGCATTATCCTTATTGCCTACTCATCCCTATTCATGTTCCTTTGCATTTCTTTTTCATTTTATATGTATGTATATTTTAATTATATGCCTTTCAATTAAATTATTCCTTTTTCTATTACATTTATTCGTTTCCGCTTTTCATTTATTATAGGAGCACCGTCAAATAGTTTCGTATCAATGATAGTACGATCATTTCAATTTCTTTTTCCATTTAACGTACACAGGTACGTTGCTCCCCCAGCCAGTATTATAAGGGGGTGAACTCCTGTATTTGGATATGTGCACCTTTCCTTCTTTTATGACTTTTATTTATATGTTATGAATTAATTTATTCACTTCATTTTTCTTTACATGTATTTTAATCTATATATGCACTTTTCACAGACACACATATATTCGTATTACATTGTAACTTTATTATCTAAACATTCATCATTTTGGAATATAATAGACATTCAAATTTTTATAAATATGTATGATACTATATTTAAAACTGTAATGAAATAATATAATAATGTAATTGCTATAGAAAAAATATAAACACCAATTTTGCTTTTCTCAATTTGACTAATTTTT
>NW_021319004.1:241061-247575 GCF_001605985.2 Dendrobium catenatum | reverse complement strand
ATCTATTTGTGGTAATTAAATCATAATTGCTCATTGATTTTAGGTGGATTCAATTTATTTCTTATTTCTTTGACTTTACTTGATCATGACATCATCATTTCTAGTTCTTGTATTTATTGTTTGCATTTAAATAAAATAAGTTATTTTATTAAGTGGTTTGTGATCTATGATCCTTAAGTCTCTTCATGAGGTTAAAAAGCTATTCTATTGTTGATCTGGAAAAATGTTTTATTGAAGCAACAAATTTCTGCAGGTTGTCAGCGATTCAGTTATTGTCCATGATTCTTCCAATGGTAGAGAAATTGAATGTCAACTTCTTCCTATTTCCGATGCTATTATGAGATTAAGAACTCGCTATGTCAAAGCATATCTAGGCACTTCTCCCAGCGCCCGTCCTAAATTTTGGCTTGTATTCCCTGTTTCTGTTCCACCTCTCGGTTTCAGCACATATGTTATATCTAGTGCTACAAAGAGAGGTTTCAGTTTTATCCCTTCTTTATGAATTATTATATTCAATTTATGAGCTTATTTCTCTCCACTTAAAGTGCACTGCATCATATTGAGGGCCACACCATTAATTGCTTAGTGCTATTTCAGGCTCTATCACTTCATTGTCAACTTCGTACTTATCAAAGGGAACTAGCAAAGACAACATGGAGATTGGTCCAGGAGACTTGAAGCTCCTTTACAATGTGGATAAACAGGAGCTCTCTTATTATTCCAACAAAAGAAGCTCTGTACGTCTCAGTTGCTCTGTCATAATTGGCTATATCTTTTTGTGATTTTTTTCCCTGTAATTATTATTATGTCCGTCTTGAAATGGTAATTTCTTTGGGTGTAAACTTAACTCAGATTCCAGAGTCGGAATCAATATGCCTGTTCAAGCACCTTTAATTTGTTTCTAAATTTTGAAGTGTTTCTGTAGCATGGTTTTGTTAATTTATTCTAATCATGTCATGCTGGAAAAAATATGCTCATTTCTACATTTAAAGATATTATGTTTTTAATATTTCTTATATCTTTTTTACTGGGACCTTTTAGGTTAAATCATCCTTAGGGCAGTCATATAAGTACTATATTGGAGCAGTTGGAGATAAAACTGATCCACAGGTATGAATTTGCTAAACAAGCTTCAGCTTGTTTTTTGATCAAGTGAGACTTTCTTTTGCGTTTCCTAGTCATTTAATTATTCCCGTGATACTTCTGAAGGCCTCTGGAGCTTATGTTTTTCGCCCAAATGGAACTTCTCTGATCAAATCTAAACAGCTATCCATTGTCCTTTGCTTTGACTGATTTTTAAGCATGTCATTGCTGATTAAATGATCATGCTAATATTTGGCCTTGACGGTTAACCCGCTAAGTGATCGGGGTTAACCTGCTGAGTGATCTTGCAGAAAGCAGTGTCAGGGTGCTGGGACCATTTTTACTAAATGAGAATTCCCTGTATTGTGTATTCAATGACTCTGGGTGTCCTCATCATTTTCTTTTTGTACTATTGATTATGCATATCGTTTTCTTTTAGCTTTTGATTTCATCTTATATGCCTTCTTCTATTCATGATTTTTATTGTGGTAAGGTTCCATTGACTATTATGCGAGGACCCCTAGTAGATGAAGTGCATGAACAGGTCAATCCATGGATATATCAGGTTATGTAATTTCTTAACTTTGTTCAGGTTTTACTTGCATAGTGAAGTATAAATGGTTACATTTGCTTGATTTATTCATGTACTGTAATATGGCCAGGAAGTTGAGGCATGTACATTTGCTTGATTTATTCATGTACTGTTTGAAGATAAATATCGAAGTCCTCTATAAACGCCTAAATATGACTGCCCTAAGGATATCATTACTGAACTGCTGAATGACATTTATCCCTCATTGTTGCTATGGCTGGTGATTCACCAGTCAGTTTCTAGTCCCCAAATATAGGCAATCAAATCATGATTTTTATTACCCATTCATTGTTCACTAAGAGCAACTATAAAACATTCCTGACTTTTACATAACCATTATCAAAATTGATCATCGCAACTATCGTCATATTTTTGTTTTGCTTATCACGATATGCAGAATCTTTGAATTACAAGATTCTTAGGTAAATGCAGTCTTCTATTTATTTATTTATGTAGTTAGCGTGCCATAGAATTTCTGGACCCTACTCACCTTCCTATTTATGTAACTTCTTCTGAGTAGGTAAGAGGGATTTTGAGAGCCTTATTAATATATAGATGTTAATAATGTTGTGAAATGTATCTGAGGACAGTATAATTCATAATATTGGAATAGAAAATCTGAGATCTCAAACTGAAAATGAAAAATGTGAATTGTTGGAAGAGTTGAAATGATAATTATCTTATTGCAATGTGGTGCTTTCTTAAGCTTGAACAATACTTATAGTTTCTTCTTGAGGTAAGCACTTATTTTTATTTTTATTTTATTAATTTTGCTTTAGCATGAATAGACGGCAACAGAAGTCTAGATATAAGTTTTTGCGCCTGTTCTTATAGATAAAAGTTTTGATTTTTTAAGTTTTTATAGTTTTTATTCTTATAGATTAATTTTGCAACAATACTTATAGTTTCTTCTAGATATAAGTTTTTATTTTTTAATATTGACGTTTTCCTTGGTTCTTTCTTGAATTTAAATGGAATTGATGTGCATGCCCATGGCTTGGAGATATGATGCTCTTCTATTAAAATGTTTCCCTATGTTAAAATGGATCTTATGCTATGGATCAGTAATGGAAAGGATGGAGAGATCAATTGGAGATTTTTTTTTTTCATTTCCTTGATGAATTTGAATATGAAAAGTAATTCTCATTTACTCTGACAGGTAAAAAGATAAACAAGCTATTACAATCTGGTAAAATTTTGATTTTTTTCTTAGTTAAAAATTGAAGGAGATTGTGGGCACCTGAAAGTTATTATGAAATAAACAAAAGCTAGGCTGTGGTTTGCATAATGATGACATTAGTGAAATTTCTCATATATAATATAATGATTCAATGCAATGGTTATTGGAATGTGATTATGTCCCGACCCAGCTCAGAAACTTGAATTAATGAGGTGGGAAAAAATAGTCAGATGGTTAAACATTTCTTTCGAATTAAGAAATAGTTTATCAACTGCATCTCATATAAAGCTAAAAAGCCACTAATTAAATTACAAATTTTGAACATAGACATAAACCTTATTTTACTTGTTTTCATTTGTGTGCATTCATCTGTACATATATTATTCTCTTTCTGATATTTTACCTTTTAGAAGATTTATCTGAAAAATTTAGTTTAACAGTTTTAGTTTACTAAGTAAACTCAATGGATAATCACACTTGTAACATAAACATAGACTAATCATATTCATTTGACTTTCTTTTGTAGTTTATATATATATATATATATATAATTTTCATTTCATATGACATAAATTATTTTTATATATTTATCAAAGAACATATTCAACATTTTTGTTGCTAGGTCCCATGTCCTGCGCTAGAAAAGTGGAGGGTTGCGTTAGGTAGTTGACAGCCAATGTAAAACTTGTTTTGGACTTTAAGATGATGGGGCATAAGATAAAAAATAAAGTGAATCGTTGTTCTAGGATCATATAGTGGCATTTAAAAAATAGTAACAAAAATATTTTTGAAAGTAAAATTTTAAATATCAAGATTTTGTCTGTGCATAAGGAAGCTAATATTATGTGAGAAAAAGTAATTAGTGATATTAAGATTGTTACAAAAAATGTATTTGGAGTATCAAAGTTAAAAACTACTAATAGTAAAAATAGTTGGTAGTGAAATCAAAAGGTGCAAGAAAAAATAAAAAATACAACAACAACAACAACATCAAGCCTTTGTCCCACTACGTGGGGTCGGCTACATGAATTGTTTTTCGCCATTGTGTCACATTTTCAACATCAAGTTTACTTTCAACTTCCTCTTTGTTTTATCAACAAGAAAAATATCATCAGAAAAAAACATATACCAAGGTACATCCTTTTGCAAATGCCTAGTGAGAACATCCATGACTAAATAAAAAAGATATGGGCTTAAGGCTGATTCTTGATGTAATCCAACAAAAATAAGAAAATACTTGGTCAAACCACCTTGTGTTTGAACACAAGTAATAGCTCTTGCATATATATCTTTAATGATATGAATATAAGCATTATTGACTCTTTTCTTTTCAAGAACTCTCCATAACACTTCTCTTGGAACTTTATTATGTGATTTCTCTAAGTCAATAAATATCATATGTAGATCCTCCTTATTCTTAAAGTCCAAAACTAATAATCGATGTTGGGTATATAAATTTTCACTTTGAATAACTTAACAATCTAAACGATCTAATTTTTTTATAAGAAAATAATCAATCTGCATTTTACTTTTTTATTTTTTTATGTGATATGATGCTCATATCTTTTCTTAAATAAGGTATTAGCTATTAAAAAATCATAAGCTAAAGAAAAATCTAATTTGATCTTACCATCTTCATTTGTTATTCCAAATCCATAGCCACCCTGAATGCTTTTAAAATTATCTACCTCTTTACCGACATGTCCTTTTAAATCTCCTCCAATAAAAACTCTTTCTTCAAAAGGCATATTTTGTATTAAGTCTTCTAAGTCATTCTAAAATTTTAATTTTGAACCCATATCAAAACCTACTTGAACAACATAAGCGCTTATAATATTAACAACCTTATCATCAATAACAATCTTCAAAGCTATAATTTTATCTCTAATTATGTTAATTTTAATAACATTATCCTTCAAACTTTTATCTATAATCTCACCTAGACCATTTCTAGTACAACTCCTACTCGAATATCATAGTTTATATCCTAAACTATCAATCTCCTTAGCCTTCTTTCCAACCCATTTAGTTTCCTGAATGTACAAAATATTTATCCTCCTATGAATCATAATATCTATTGATTCCATTAATTTTTCTATTAGGGAATTTATATTCCAAGTTCATATCCTAATTTTAATTTCATGGACTAGCTTCTTTGCCCACATCCATCCTCGATGTTGGAACCCTTGCCTATTTAACACTACATCCGGGCGTCGGTACAGCAGCTCTTATACACTTGTCGTTGTATTCAAGCCATACAACTAGTTGCTTACAGAGAACGCCCTAGCATTAACATAATTTTTTAAAGGATTTATGTCATAATTATTCGACAAGTTTTATGCTGGTTGTCAACTACCTAACACAACCCTCCACTTTTCTCATCCAGGACTTGGGACCTGACAACGACAGTGTTCAAGAAAAGATAAAAAATAAGAAGATCTATTATAAAAATTTATTTAACTGTAAAAATTATTCTGATATTTGAGAAAGATGTAAAGAGGTCTGTAAAGAGTCTATGAAAGCAATTTTCCATTAAAATTTTTAGCTTTTATTGATTTATATAATAGATTAGATACTAAGGAGGGTGAAAGATATATGTATAATTTAGCTAAACAAAGAGATATGAGTAGTAAATATTTAGTTCAAGTGAAATGTTTTAAGGATGAAGATCAAAAAGTGCTTTTACTAGAAGAAGATATTCAACAAAGGTGGATGGGATATTTTGCTAAACTTTTCAATGAAGATTATGAGAATGCGATTGACTTTAGTGATCTTAGAATAAATATTTTTGTTTTTATCGGCGTATTTGTAAAACGAAAGTTAAAAGAGAATTTAAAGAAAATGCAATGTGGAAAAGATGTTGGACATAATGATATGCTAATAGCGGTCTGGAAAAGCTTAGGAGACAGAATGAATTTCTTAGCCTTCATTTGTCATTTTTTGAATACTAAAAAGATGCCAGATGAGTGAAGAATGAGTTTGTTGATTCTTATTTTTAAGAATAAAGGTGATGCACAAGATTGTGCAAATTATAGAGGAATTAAGTTAATGTTCCACACTTTAAAACTATGGGAGAGAGTTATGGAGCATAGGTTGCGGCGTGACGCTAATGTTTCTCAAAATCAATTTGGATTCATGCTAGATTGATCTACTATGGAGGCTATTCATTTGTTGAGAGGTTTGATGGTGAAGTTTAGAGAGAATAAAGATGTTCTACATATGATTATTATTGATTTAGAGAAAGCATATGATAAAGTTCCAAGAAAAGTGCTATGGAGAGTTCTATATAAGAAAGGGGTTTATAATGCTTATATTCAAGTCATTAAAGATTTGTTATTTGTTGTTAAACACAAAGTGGTTTGACCAATTATTTTCCTCTTTCAGTTGGATTACATCAATGATTAGCCTTAATTCCATATGTTTTTGCTTTAGCCATGGATGTTATCACTAGACATTTGCAAGAGGTTATACCTTGGTTTATGCTTTTTGCTTATGATATTCTTCTTGTTGATAAGTCTAGAGAGGGAGTTGAAGGTAAACTTGAATTATGGACATCAACTTTGGAGTCTAAATGTTTTCGTTTGAGTAGATCTAAAAATGAATATATGTAGTTTAATTTTAGAAATAATAGATCTAATCGGGGGGGGGGGGGATGTGTA
>NW_021319004.1:231462-240744 GCF_001605985.2 Dendrobium catenatum | reverse complement strand
ATAAACCTTATCGTAAGATACCATAAAATGTACATGTAATTTTCATGATCATTCATTTGACAACAATAAAGAATTTGACAACAGTAAAGGATAATGATTGCATATAACTTGAGGGTAACAAAAGTATTACTGAAATAAAGAACAGTGCATACTTACTTGAAAATTAGAAAAATTGATTTCTCCTTCGAGATTGCTTCAAAACACCTAATAGAGATAATTTCACCCTTAAAATCATTTATAAATAATTTTAAATTAATGTTCTCCTTTTATTAAAAATCTAACTTAAGTTCTTCCTCTCCCTCTCTCTCCGAAAGATTACATAAAGCATATCATAATCTAAAAATTCATAATTTTATCTAATTAATTAATATTAATCAAAATAACACTTTCTCCATCATCTAAATTAATTTAAAATAATTCTATTTTCGGATTTACCTAAAACCCAAATTTTAAATCTCATAAAATTCCTCCAAAATTTCATTTCCATTATTAAAATGCTCTTCTAAACATTACCTAACCATTCCTTAAAGAGATTTAGGAAGAAATACGTCTTTTAGGAAAAACCCTAGAATTTCTATCTCCAAAATTTCCTCAAAATTTTTCATTTTCATTGCTAAAACATTCCTCTAATCTTTCCTTAAAGTTTTCGTAAAAAAAAATACGAAAGAAAACCAAAATCCTATAAAACCCTAGAAATTTCATTCTCAAATATCTAGAGATCTAGAAAATTTCGCTTGAAAATAATCATACCGGAGTGTTTCCCTCGTCGCCCTCTTCGATTCAACCTAAATTTCTCGCCAGAAAAACGTCGCCAGAGCGCCCTCGCGGAAGCCGCCCGTCGCCTCTACCATCCGCCCCTTTCATTTCTCTCGGTCAATTTGCGTGAAAACGGAGAAGAGGGGACAGGTTTGTCTATTTAGGGAGAAAAGCAAAATGCTAAAAGACCAATTTGCCCTTAAGTAATTTCGTCTATATAAAAGGTTAAGGGTAGTTTTGGTATTTTTAGGTTTCTAAAATTAATAACTCTCTAATAAGGCAAAATTAGGTATAGGTTTTATATACCAAAACGATCAGAATTTCGCGTAGGATTTTCTAAAATTATTTCCGTTAAAATCTTATAACATTGAAAATTCCACTTAAATCTCCTCGCGGCGCTTTGAAAAGCGTGCAAGGTCTAAAATGGCATTTTTCGGGTTTTCACAATCTTCCCTCCTAATAAAAATTTCGTCCTCGAAATTTACATAACTTCTAGTTACAATTTAATCAACATCTTCCATTTCATTAACATAAACTTCAACATTGGAACATAACATACTAAACATCTGAAATATCATAACAAAATAGTCTGATCAACTCAAAAATATCCAACATAACATAACAAGATAAACTACTAAATCCAAAACAACAAACATCAGGTTTATCATTACAAGTTACTAAGAAATAATCAATAAGGTCATCTCAATTGTCATTGCCAGCATCTATAGATTCATCGGGCTCCTGCTGAGTTAAAGTGTAAACTCGAGGTTTGACATTCTGCCTGGATTGATTTTGCACTAAACCTACAGCTGATGGTTCTATCATCTTGGTTTTTCCATAATTCCTCTGAGAAAGTGCTTCAACTGATCTCATTTCTCCTGAAGTCTTCTGAGTCAAAGCAGGACAATATTTTGCTATGTGTCCAAGTTGATGACACCAATAGCAAGTGTTGGAACCTATCAGACATTCACGTTTATGTAATCTGCCACACTTAGTACAAGGTTCTATGACTTTACTTACAGTTGTACCACTTCCTCCATTAGAATTAAACTTGGACTTCTTCTCATATGATCCTCCTGTCTGATTGCTTTGTATATCCTCATCAAAACTCTTCCTTTTATATTGGTCCCTTCTCCTCTGAGTTGCCTGCATATCCATTTCTATCCTTCTTGCTCTCTCCACTAAGAAAGAGTAATCCTCAATTCCAAAAGGAATGAGAGGCTGTCTAATCACATCTTTCAATCCATTCAGGAATCTGTTACACTTCTCTTCAGCATCAAATATCAGGTGTGGGGCATACCTGGATAACATCGTGAACTCTGCCTCGTACTGAGAAACAGATCGGTCTCCCTGAACCAATCTGTTGAACTTGTCCTGCATCTGTCTCCTGGCTGACTTAGGTACATATCAGTCTCTGAATACCTTCAAAAACTCCTCCCAGTCGACTTGGCTGCTTGGTCTTCCTCCAAATGTTTGTTCTAACTGACTCCTCCACCACCTCTCAGCCTCGCCATCAAATGCATAAGCAGCCAATGTCACCCTCCTTTCCTCAGGGCAAGACATCCCCTCCAGGATCTTCTCAATCCGCATTAGCCAGTCCTCAGCTTCTATAGGTCCACTTGCGAACAGGGGAGGTTTCATATCCTGAAACAGCTTCAGGCTCTTATCCATCGGTCGACCTCCATTTCCACTGCCACTGGTCTGATTTTGGGAAGTCCTAATCATCTGAGTCATTGCTTGCATCATCTGAGTGAATGACTCCATACTGTCGTTTCTTCGAGGTTCTGCTACCTCTGGTAGCTCCCTCCCTCCATATTAATGCCATCAGTGGCATTCTGCTCAGGATCCATAGCTCTGAGATATAACCGGTGAAATAGAATTAGACATCTATAACACATACCCTATACCTTAACTAACCTAGAGAATCATCTTACTGGCTCTTTCATATTGATTAATATTCCTAAACCCTTTGCTCTGATACCACTTTTGTCACGACCCGGCCCGGTGAGCTCGCGGAGGCGAGGCGGGAACAGAAGTCGGACGATAGTTTAAATTATCTCTTCTCTAAATTTATCTCCATAATAATTGAAAGAGCCTCTAAAACATCAAATTTATAACACTATTAACACAAAACTAAAACAAAATCATAATTACCTTTCTTCTGGAGCTTCTCTACGACGATAAACATTGCCACCTCTTCTACTCATCTTTGATTAACTTAAGCTTACCTGAAAATGTTAACAACTAACATTAAGCTAAAGCTCAGTAAGTAATACACAATTCTAAACTATAGTAATCAAGATAAACTGAACAATATGCTAAATGTTAATTTCATATGAACATAACATAAAAAATGATTTCATACTAACATAACATTAAAAATACCATATCATTAACCATATCTTTCATTTCATTTCATTTCCATATTCATATCATTATACATATCTTTCTCTTTTCGTATATAATACAACCGTCACAGGAGTCACCGTCTGTACCATAAAGGTACTCCTTTACCATTTTCCTTTTCCATATCCTTTACCATTTTATCGTGCACGAGTACAGCGTCCCCAGCTAGTACCATAAGGGGGTGAACTCCATCCTTTCAGCATACACATACAAGCATTCAAATAACATTCATATCGTATCATATCTTTTCATCTTAATTCATATAACATATAAACTTATAATATAATGCCATAAAATGTATATGTAATTGTATGATCATTCATTTGACAACAATAAAGAAGTTGACAACAGTAAAGGATAATGATTGCATATAACTTTAGGGTAACAAAAGTATTACTGAAATAAAGAACATTGCATACTTACTTGAAAATTATAAAAAATTGATTTCTCCTCGCTAATTCTTCCTCCGTCGAGATTGCTTTAAAACCCCTAATAGAGATAATTTCACCCTTAAAATTATTTATAAATAATTTTAAATTAATGTTCTCATTTTATTAAAAATCTAACTTAAGTTCTTCCTCTCCCTCTCTCTCCGAAAGATTACATAAAGCATATCATAATCTAAAAATTCATAATTTTATCTAATTAATTAATATTAATCAAAATAACACTTTCTCCATCATCTAAATTAATTTAAAATAATTCTATTTTCGGATTTACCTAAAACCCAAATTTTAAATCTCATAAAATTCCTCCAAAATTTCATTTCCATCATTAAAATGCTCTTCTAAACATTACCTAACCATTTCTTAAAGAGATTTAGGAAGAAATACGTTTTTTAGGAAAAACCCTAGAATTTCTATCTCCAAAATTTCCTCAAAATTTTTCATTTTCATTGCTAAGACATTCCTCTAATCTTTCCTTAAAGTTTTCGTAAAGAAAATACGAAAGAAAACCAAAATCCTATAAAACCCTAGAAATTTCATTCTCAAATATCTAGAGATCTAGAAAATTTCGCTTGAAAATAATCATACCGGAGTGTTTCCCTCGTCGCCCTCTTCGATTCAACCTAAATTTCTCGCCGGAAAAACGTCGCCAGAGCGCCCTCGCGGAAGCCGCCCGTCGCCTCTACCGTCCGCCCCTTTCGTTTCTCTCGGTCAATTCGCGTGAAAATGGAGAAGCGGGGACCGGTTTGCCTATTTAGGGAGAAAAGGGAAATGCTAAAAGACCAATTTGCCCTTAAGTAATTTCGTCTATATAAAAGGTTAAGGGTAGTTTTAGTATTTTTAGGTTTCTAAAATTAATAACTCTCTAATTAGGCAAAATTAGGTATAAGTTTTATATACCAAAACGATCAGAATTTCGTGTAGGATTTTCTAAAATTATTTCCGTTAAAATCCAACAACATTGAAAATTCCACTTAAATCTCGTCGCGGCGCTTTGAAAAACGTGCAAGGTCTAAAATGACATTTTTCGGGTTTTCACAGTAATGTATCGGGCTTATTGTGTGATAGAAAAGTCTCTCTCAAACTTAAGAAAAAATTCTATAAGTTTGTAGTGAGGCTTGCAATGCTTTATGGTGTAGAATGTTAGCCATTCAAAGAGAAGCATAATACTAAGTTCAGTGTTGCATAGATGAGGATGCTCAGGTGGATGAGTGGATTTATCCTTAGAGATAGGATACAAAATGTGCATATACATGAAAAGGTTGGAGTATCTCTAGTGGAAGATAGGAGTAGATTTGGTCACATAAAATGACAGCCTTCCGATGATCCGATTAGGAAAGTACATGTATTAGATTTGACTTATGTTAAAAAATATAGAGGTAGACCTAAAAAGGCTTGGTTAGAAACTATTAGAAATGACCTTTCTTTATTAGAGTTAGATGAGAATTTGATATGAATAGTAACAAATTTACGTATATTGAAGGAATTTCTTGTAAAAGTGAGTTAGAATTGGAAGTCGATCAAAGACTCATTTCTTCAAAGAATCCAATTGGGGGGGGGGAGCTTAAGAAAGAAGAAATCTTTGAAATATTTCAAAGAATAAAAAGGAAAGCATAAGTTCGGATTAAAATCTCAGAAAGGAAAGAGGAAGAAATTAACAAATTAAAAAACTGTGATTCAAAAATACATCGATTATATCGATGAATATCAGCAACTTCTAGGGCGTCCAATCAAGCTAGAGGAACACAAGGCTGATTTATAAACGAGGTAGAAGGGTTGCAAGAGGACACAATGTACTTTTTGTTATCTATAAAGATGATGTGAAAATGCCTTTTAAGAAAGTACATTATACACTAGTGCCTTTTGGCTTTCATTGATTCAGATGAAGAATTACATTTTCTCGATGAAGAAGGTGATCGAACACAAAGGTAAGAAGATTCTTATAGAAAAATGTCCAAAATTCGAAAGCAGCTCAGATTTCAATGAGGATATGAAAAGTGCAAAGAATTCAAGCTAAAGTCAGGTTATCTTTTGAGATGACACAAATTCATCTGAGAAGCGGAAAGCACGTTCCTCTACCTCAAAAGAAATTAAAGGATAAAGAGAAGAATATTCAGGTCAATGAAGCTACTATTCCATAAGAGCCTCTTAAACCCAAGATTGTCAGTGCAATTGTAGATTATAATTTATTATTTTATCTCCGTAAATTACCTGCACTGCTGAGTGTCTATGACGCCCTTCTTATGTCTAAGGACCTTCGGAAAATGCTCATTAAAGATTTGCAAATTCCTGAACAGTATGAGATGTTTTTGCCGAGCAAAACTTAAAAGCTTTTTATACACATAATACTGCTACAATCACTTTCTGTGATAGTGATCTGCTCTTGGGAACTGTAGATCATAATCGGCCACTATATGCTACTGCGAAGAGTAACAATATTGAAATAAATATAATTTCGATCAATCTAGGTTTCTCAGTTAATTTAATGAGTCTCTTAATGCTCAAAGGATTGGCCCTGGACGCCCAGTATTTACATAGAAGCATGATATTTTTATAAGGATTCAACGAACAAGGGCAAAGAACCCTGGGATCTTTTGTCTTGCCTCTGAACTTTGGGGAACTTAATACAGAGGCAATATTTCACATCATTGATTCCAATACATCATATAAAACACTTCTCCGAAGACCATGGATTCATGAGTATGATATAATGCCTTTAACACTTCTTCAATGTATGAAATACATTCGAGATAATGTAGATGGTGATGAACAACCATTCTTGGTGCACGAAGTCAAAATCTAAGATGACATTAAATACTTAATGCCAATAGGCAACAAGCTTTCAAGAATTCAGGACGCAACGCTGAGTTAGAACTAATTAATTGAGATTAATTAAATAAATTTTAAATTAATCAATTAAAATAAATAATTAATTAAAATTAATTAATAAAAATTAACTAATTAATTATAATTAATTAATTGAAACTAAGTGATTAGTTAAAATTAATTAAATAAAAATAATTAATCAATTAAAATTAATTAGTTAAGTAAAATTAGTTAATTGAAAAATTAACTAGTTAATTAAAATTGATTAATTTAAAAATCATTTAATTAGTCAAAATTAATTAATTTTTTATTAATGAAATTGATTTAATTAAAATTTGAGAGTTAAATAAAAGTAAGAGCGATTTTTTAAAATTGGAGAGTATTTGGGCATTTATAAAATAATAAAAATGTATTCAATAAAAGGGATGGCGGAAGAATATTTTTCACTAATTGATATATACAACACACTCAGCACTCTCAACCAACTCTCAAAACAAAAATCCTAAGTCACAAAATAAAAGCTCTAAACTCTGAACACAAACATCACAAACCCTCAAGACTCTCTATGTACACACTCTACAGTGACGCCTGCATCTGTGAAGTGTGAACATATTAAGTTGCTACAAGTACCACATATTTGTAAATAAACAAACAAGAGTTAACACATGACAAATAAAAATCAATGTCGAAAGAATAATAAATTTAGCTACTGAAAAAGATAGTAAAGCAGTAGTGTTGAGAGCAAGTAGAAACAGATAAATGACAATTTTAAAGTAGAATAACATACTACTATAGTAAAAATAAACTATAAGTACAAAATTAGACACTATCTCTGGTGTCGATGGAGTAAAGTGTTAAAATTATGTCCTAGCTATACTGAATCCTATAGGTTATTTCTAATAGGAGATCAAGAGTAGTAAATCTTATAGGCAATCCTTTCACTAAATATATATTTATTAAATAAAATAATAAATTCCCAAAAGTACATCGGCAATTTCTAATGGGTAATAAAATGTTTAGGTAATAAAATAACCCTAAACCCTCAACTAGGAATCCTAGTCTAAAGGCCTAGGTTGTAGGACCCGTCACTTGGGCCACTTAGCTTACAGGGTTAGGTCATAAAATCCATTATTAAACAACTTCTAAGGAAGTCATAAGGCATATCCAACTAAAATTTTCTGGTCACCTCTAGTAAAAGGTCATAAGTTCCACTAATCGGGCTACTTTCAAATGAAATCCTTAAGTTACTAGCTAAATTCAATCACAAGGACATCTCTTGTTGAAAAATCAAGGCAAAAGTCTCAAGAGAGAATTTCATCTTTAACTAATATTTTGAAATACAGTAATTATGAAAGTAATCCCATGTTGAAAGCATGTTGAATTTCTATCATAAGTTCCTCTACAAAGCACACAAAAGCACTAACAGGTATTCAATAGGCATCCTAATTTATAAGATTAGGTTGTAAGGCCCGTTATCAAACAATTTCTAAGTGAAGTCGTATGACCCATATTTTTGAAAAATTATTAAATAAATTGCAATAATCCTAAACTTTAAACAATCCAATTCAAATCAATGAGCATCTTAATTTAATAGATTAAATTATAAGACTTGCTTTTCAGGTAATTTTCTTAGGGGAGTCATAAGTCCTATCCCAAATCCAAATAAAATCCTCGAGCAGTCTTGCTATAGATTTAGGTTGTAAGATTCACCTTTGGGCAACTCGTAAATAGAATAATAATCCCCACTCCAAATTAAACATACGAGCTACTTTCTATGAAAGCTGTAAGTCCCGATTCAAATTTAAATGCCTGGGCTACTTCCAAGAGAAGCCGTAAAACCCATTTCTATTTGAACTTTGGGACACTTTTGAACAAAGGCATAAATTCCGAACAAAATCAACTTTTGGGTATTCTAATAGATATAAAACCCAAAACATCTAATAAAATTAAAACTCATATTTAACCACCTCAGTCTACTCAACATCCCTTAGAGGAGGAAACTCATGACTGCTAATCAGATTCTATGGACATTACAGTCAATAATTATTAGTGTTGGTAGATTGAAACCTATTGTGTACCTGGGATGACGAAACCCTGTGATATTGATTGGGTTTAGCTCCATTTTGTTCGTAATTGAGACTAAACATCTAAAAATTATTCATCATTAATCGAGAGGTCTCTCTTACTTGTTAAGAGGGGTAATTAACCATGAGTGCTTGCGCTCATGAGAAGTAAGGACCCCAGATCTAATTAAACCCTGACATTACCCTCAAGAAAATTCTGGTTAATTGCAATCTTAATTAAGAGAAATGGAATCCTTCAATATGCAAAGTGGGATTCATGCATTTGTATCGTTTTTTTTGAGCCAACACATTGGTGATGATTAGAGTGGTGCAAAAAATAAATTATCCAGATATCCAAATAAAGGTGAGAACTTATATTTCTTTTATTACAGTAATGATTTTGTTTTCTCTTCAATTAAATATTTTGAAAGGTAATGTTTACTTACGATGTTTTTATTATAAGCTAGATCATATTTTATCTTCCTCATACTTAATGATTGATCATATTAAGTAAAATGAAAATTAATATGGTATGTTTAACATTATCATATTAAACTAATGAATGTTATAAGAATGAAAGGACTAGATATATGTTTGCATGTGCATGCTGACTAATAGAGCACTCCCCTTTGTGGTATTGATTGGGGATGCAATGTACTCGTGCTTTTAAATAAAAAAAGATTATGTAAAAGGTACCTTTATTGATACTATTTTAAATGGTGGCTCTTGTGATGGTTGTATTATTTATTAGAAAGGATATATATATATATATATATATATATATA